>NC_081551.1:2279693-2308888 GCF_901000735.1 Corylus avellana | reverse complement strand
TGCTTTAGGGATGCAGTAGTGGATGTGACACTCTTGTGGTTGAGCCACCTCTCCATTTTTAGATTTTGTTTTTTTTTTTTTTATTTTTTAGTTTCTTTAAAATTTTAAGTTTTTAGTATTCATTTTTAATAAAATAATTTATTATCATTTGAATATGATGTGGCAAAAAATGCTGCATGGCTTAACGAGCATTATTTATTGGACGGAAAACACATAGAAAGACCCATTTGAAATTCTCAAAAAATCTTAGTAGTCAAATAATTTTTAATTTTTTTTTATTAAAAAAAAAATCAGGGAGTGTTTGCAAATGGCGCATTTATTGTGAATTTATTTTACATTTACCCTTTAATTCATGTGTTGTGCAAGGCAGACTATACAAAAATGGTAAAAACACAAATTAGCACATATATATTGATAATGTTGATATCATTGGTATTTATATTCTTGGTTAATAAAGAAGGCATAGATGCTAGAAAATCTCAGTTATTACCTTTAAAAAGAAGAAATCTGGTTTTTGGATTACCTAGATCGTATGATATCCTATGCTACAGTTACTTTGCCGCGTATCTCGGGTTTCTCGACTTTCTTCTTGTCAGTATCTGAACATTTTTTGCCTACTGGATGTGGAAAAATCTTAGCCTGCTTCATCTATATAAACTGATTTACAGTCACTTGCATTGTTATCAGCATCAAGCTTTTGAAGACTTTGGCGGTAATTAATTAAGTCCCTTTAATTAGTACTTAGCTTTGTTCTTCTAAAGCATGTTGTTCTTGAGTTTTTTATTTTCATTTTTCCCTTTTTTATGTTTGAATTGTTTCCCCACAACATAGACAATTGTTTTCAAAACCTTTATATCATAAAGTTCATGCATATCTAACACTGCTGTTTTCAAAATATCCTTTAGCTTCAATATTTTCAGAAGGAATGGCACCGGGAATTGAATCATCTGAGGGGAATAACAAGATGAGCAAAGGGTATCAGTATCCGAGCTGGAAGAAGAAGTTGACAGGGCTTGTGGTGGATAATGAAGAATTGTGCAGAATGGTGGAGAAGGGAATTATGGGTTTGTGTGGTGTGGAAACACAAGCTGTGGAGACTGGGGAGGCTGCAGTGGAGCTCATTGCTTCTGGAGCAACTTTTGATATCATTGTCATTGACAGGTTTCTGCCTTCAATGACTGGGCCTGAGGTATATATATATATTACTTTTCTTTCTCATTTGCCTTTCATGAATATTAAACCAAAAAAAGATAATTAATGTGGTCTTCCTTATTATGTCATGTGTTAGACTGCTAGGAAGATGCGTGAGATGGGCGTTGAAAGCAAGATTATAGGTCTTTTTGCATTGTATTTTGAAGGAGATGAAGAAGAATTTGTTGCTGCTGGAGTTGACGACTTTAAGGAAAAGCCACTATCACCCAATTGGTTGGTCCCCATGCTAAGGGAGCTGGACAACTAGATCCATCAATATCAAGCCTTCCAAACTAGAGGACCATTCTAAGTTAATTTCCTTGTAATGTTTTCCTATGCTGCTCTTTTGAGCTAATAATTATATTGTAATATGTCAAGCACAATTGAGGTACAATTGTAGTATTAGTGGCAAATTAATTGGCAACAGGAGTAGTAGAGATGTTTGTCCCTGAAAACTCATGTGTTCTTGTCCTTGCCTTGGTTCTTTTAGATGAGTATAGATCATTGGCACGCTAAGTTGGTACTTTAGTTCATGGGAGACTAGATTAAAAAATAAAGTTGAACAAAACTTGATTAAATATTAAAAAAGATAACTACATATATACTTTCTTAGTTTCTTACCTCTTTGACAATTCCCAAGTGAAATTTCTTGTAATATATATAAATATTATACAGTAGGATAAAATATGAACTTTTAGTACATAAGACTTCAACAAGAAATTAGTCTCAACACAACGAAGAAATCCCAAATGTATACCTTTGATTCTCGCATCAAAGTGGGAGGATGCCTATTTCCTTTTCTGATTTGATGTGCGTATATGTGGTGTTGATTGCATAATAATGTATGAGTAATGTCACATATTATCTAGGGTAGAACTAGCATTTAGAGTTTTTTTTTTTTTTTTTTCGTTATAAGTTGGGGGGTGGCCATAGCTTATACCGGCCACCCCCTTCCTATGTCACTGCTTAAGACCATTCCTATCTATTTGGAACAAAGTTTTCCTTTATATTGGGTTAGAGAAAATTATTTAAATTCAGTCTACTAAACTGACATATGTTCTTAGAACATGTGATTCTTACACACATTTTTAATGGAATTAATACATATAAGAATCACGTGGTCACTTTTAATAATCAATCCACCCTATGTGCACTTTTCATCTTTTTCCTCAATGACTCATTTCATACTAATTTACAAGACTTGGACCCATCATATTTTTTCTTTCTATTTATATTTTTTGGCCCTCAATTAATTAAATTAATTACCTCAAATTTTGACCTTATCACCTTGCCTAACTCTTCAAATTGCCTCTTCCTCTTTTAACATCCACTGATCTCTCTATCTCTTCCTTCCTGTCGTACCAAAATATAGTAGTATGACTGTATGGGATTAAAATAAACCATGCTCTAAATTATTTTATTGTCACTTTCCAATGAATAGAGAGATGGCCCTAGGCCCTAATTACACTCTTTTGCATGGATACCCCCATTTAAGGAAAAAAATCACATTGCTAGATTTTCTGAATTTTAACACAATATTCCTAGTGATATTTGTCTCACGCACTATCGACACTACTTTCTCCTGGTCTCACTAGAAACGTGACACATCAAAGATTTTAATGATCAAGTAGACTATCAGGCAACTAATATGAGACATTTTCATGTATTTTTCCTTTTCACACGAAGGTGGGTTGGGAGAGGAGTTAGAGAGCAAATAATTGCACTTATTTTGTGCAAAATCATCACTTAAAAAGCTACAATAATGTCCTTAACTTGGGTCATAAAATTGGAAACAAACGAAATTATGCGTCATCTAGGATAATTAATATTCTATCTAACTTTTTTTTTTTTTTTTATTTGGTAAATATAAGATGTAACTTTTGTTGTCACTTTCTAATGAATAGCTAGAGAGATGCCCCCTAATCACACCCTTTTGCATGCATAGCCCCCATTTAAGCAAAAAATTAATCACATTTGGTAGATTTTCTGAATTTTAACACAATCCAACTGATCATCACTCTCCCCATCCATATCTTCTTTCTTAATTTCTTTCATATTTCTGTTACTCTGTTTTTCTTTCATTAATGGAGAAAACTGCTCTGCCGGAGCCATCATCCAAGACGGTAACCACTCTTACTATGGATGATGAACGTGTTACTTGAATGCTTCACCACACACTCTTGGCTGGTCAAGGCATACAAGCTCAGGTGGCGGAGAATGGCAAAGTAGCCGTTAATATCCTCTGTTCAGGACAAAACGTTGACCTGATTATTATTATTATTATATTTATTTATTTTTTTAATTTTTTTTTTACCTCAAGCAATAAACCAAACTCATGCTTTACGATACCATTAAATGTTAGATAACTTACAAACTCATGTGAAAAAGAAGCAGAGGTGCCACGTGTCCGCAATTATTGATGAGACATTTTCAACTTATATCTTTTGTGCACAGAACACGTACACATGACACGAGCCATACTCTATCTACATTGGCCTATATGTATGGGACATGTAATGCACTATATCACTCTTAGTTTCGGTTCATGAAATGAGAGATATGATACAACCATTGAGGTTAATCTAATTGTTACATACCTACTTAGCTACTTTGGATGATATGTGCAAATATTATAGTAATTGGTTTCTAATTAAGCAATATGTTGAGAGCGAATACTGTTAAATCTTTATCAGTTGAAATATTTTAGAGAGAATGTTAAAATATTAATTTAAATAATTAAATATATTATTTTCTACTAACTTAAACTTTTGAGATAAGTAGTGATTTATGGTATCATAACAAAGGTTTTGAACTTGAATATTGTTCACCAACAATTTCAGTTGAATATCACATTGGTTTGGTCTTACTTATTGAGGAAGAATTTTAGCTTATATGCAGGGATGGAGGCAGAGTTTGATATGGGCAAGGGCCAAGGGCCAAAAATTTTAGTGGGTAGGGGCCATTTTTTTTTTCCTTATGTTGGGGGGCTGTGTTAAGTGCCAAAATAGATATTTGCACAACACGCTATGGCCTACACCGGCCACCCCCCAATTCCGTCATTGCTTATATGTGAAGAGTAGTGTTAGAATATTAAGTAAATAATTGAATTAACATTTTTTTATTTTATTTTTTATTTTAGCTTAAACTCTTGAGATAAATAGTAATTTAAAATAGGTCAAGTTAGGTAGTGTGCAAGGCAGACTATACAAAATTGGTAAAATCACAAATTAGCATATATAATATATTTGTAATGTCTCGGTCATTAATATTCATATTCTTATTTATTAAAAAAAAAAAAAACGGCACAGATGCCAGAAAATCTCAGATATTATTTTGAAAAAGAAGAAATCTGGCTACTGGATTACCTAAATCATGTTTTAAATGCTACAATTACTTCGCCGCGTATCTCGGGTTTTTGGCACTTTCTTGGTAGGAGAAGAAGGAGAAAAATGCCAGCCCTGCTTCATATATATATATATATATATATAAGCTAATTTACAGGCACTTGCATTGCTATCAGTATCAAGCTTTGAAGACTTTGGTGGTAATTAAGTCCCTTTAGTACTTAGCTCTGTCCTTCTAAAGCCTTATAATTTTTTTTTTTTTCTTCATTTTTCCTTTCTTATATTTGAATTCTAATACTGTTGTTTCCTCACTACATATATAGAAATGCAGGTAGACAGTTGTTTTCAACACTTTTATATCATAAAGTTCTTGCATATCTAGTCATAGCACGCTGCTTTTTTCTTTTCTTTTTTGAGCAAATAATGTAGGAGGAAGCAACCATAGTGGCTTTTTTACCTAGCCATGATTATAGTAGCACTTACTTATTGTGAATTAATGACATGAATGGTCTAGACAGGGAGACCACAAGCGCTCCCTTAAATCGGTTCAACCATAACCTAACCCATCCTTTTGAAGGCACTAATGGACATCTAGCTAGTGGCGTGGAAATAATCTGATTCAACCCCAAGACCTACCACCTACCAAACCACTTGAGAGTATGCCAAGTGCCACTAGATCACCGCCCTCGGTGGTGGTGATACACAGGGCTTATGGATAGAAAGATTAAGCCTAAATTTGAAATCTTGTATAGAAGGGTGTGGGTTTCAAGCTTGATATATCCAAAAATATTAGGATTGGAATCTCTAAAATTTGTTGTTCGAATTACACGCAAATCAAGCAACTCGACAAAGAGGCTAGGACAAGTGGGCCCCAAACCTCAGGCAACCCTGAGGTGGGTCTCAAACCTATCCTCTCTATAACGAATTTTAGGGAATCTTGAGTCAAAATAACAAAGCAAAATAAGTAATAACCCAAAAAGAGCTTTTGCCCATCTTTTACTAATTAGCTACAAGTTTTATATATAGCTAATAATTGCATGTGCTTGTGAAGTATTTCCAAGTATTTTTATGTAAAATGAAGCTCTTCAGTTTGTTGATCAGGAAGAAAAAAAAAAAGGGTGTGGAGGAGATTTGTAATTTTTGTCTTCTGGATAATATACATCACTTGGTTATATATAGAGGCTACTGCTTGATTTCCCTTAAAGTCTAAATTAGCTCATCAATTAATTTGTTCATGGCCACCTTCTTCTTGTGCAGAGGTTATTAATTGGAATTTAAGAAGGAATGGCACCAGCAATTGAAGGAATGGTACCAGCAATTGAATCATCTGAGGGGAATAACAAGATGAACAAAGGATATCAGTATCCGAGCTGGAAGAAGAAGTTGAGAGGGCTTGTGGTGGATAATGAAGAATTGTGTCGAATTGTGGAAAAGGGAATTATGGGTTTGTGTGGTGTGGAAACACAAGCTGTGGAGACTGGGGAGGCTGCAATGGAGCTCATTGCTTCTGGAGCAACTTTTGATATCATTGTCATTGACAGGTTTCTGCCTTCCATGACTGGGCCTGAGGTATATATTTATATATTTATATTACTTTTCTTTCCCATTTGCCTTTCATGAATATTAAATCAAAAAAAGATAATTAATGTGGTCTTCCTTATTATGTCATGTGTTAGACTGCTAGGAAGATGCGTGAGATGGGCGTTGAAAGCAAGATTATAGGTCTTTTTGCATTGTATTTTGAAGGAGATGAAGAAGAATTTGTTGCTGCTGGAGTTGACGACTTCAAGGAAAAGCCACTATCACCCAATTGGTTGGTCCCCATCCTAAGGGAGCTGGACAACTAGATCCATCAATATCAAGCCTTCCAAACTATACTCTAGAGGACCATTCTAAGTTAATTTCCTTGTAATGTTTTCCTATGCTGCTCTTTTGAGCTAATAATTATGTTGTAATTTGTCATGAACAATTGAGGTACAATTGTAGTATTAGTGGCAAATTAATTTGCAACCTAGAAATGTTTGTCCCTGAAAACTGTGTTCTTGTCCTTGCATGCCTTGCTTCTTTTTAGATGAGTATAGACCATTGGCTCGCTAAGTTGGTATTTTAGTTCACGAGAGACAAGATTAAAAAATAAAGTTGAACAAAACTTGATTAAAAATATTAAAAAAGATAACTACATACATATACATTCTTAGTTTCTTACCTCTTTAATAATTCTCAAGTGAAATTTCTTGTAATATATATTATACAGTAGTAAGACTTCAACAAGAAATTAGTCTCAACACAATGAAGAAATCCCAAATGTATACCTATGATTCTCGCATTAGAGTGGGAGGATACCTATTTTCTTTTCTGATTTGATGTGCGTATATGTGTAGGAGTGAAAAGACGGTTATTAACAACTGTCCTCACTAACCGCTTTTGAAGGCGGTTAGGAAAAACCGCTAACCGCCTAGGCGGTTTTGGTTAGCGGTTTTATCTTTTGAAAAAACCGCTAATCACCTTTATGTATATTATATAATATATATTATATTTATATATATATTTAAAAATCTAGAAATGATGTTGTATGTAGTATGATTTTATCATATTACCATAAATACGACCTCGTTTTTTTTTTTTTTTTTTTTAATTTTTTCTTTAAAAAGTAGTTAGTGATTATTAGGATTACTAACCGTTATGCGGTTACGTTTAGCGGTTTTAAAAAAAAAAAAAAAAAAAAAATAAAAAAATTTGGCCCCCTCGTAATTAAATTACCTCGCCTAACTCTTCAAATTACATTTCCCTCTTCTAACATCCACTGAACTCTCTATCTATTCCTTCCTGTCATACCAAAATATAGTAGTATGACTATGGGATCAAAATAAACCATGCTCTAAATTATTTTGTTGTCACTTTCTAATGAATAGAGAGATCCCCCCATTTAAGGAAAAAATAACATTGCTAGATTTTCTGAATTTTAACACAATCCAACTGATATATGTCTCACTATCGACACTACTTTCTCCTTGTCTCACTAGAAACGTTACACATGTGAATGTCACCAATATAGATATGTTCCCCACCATTAACACTTGCATGACAATCTTGCAGAATTGCTTCTACTTCCTCTTTGCATCTCTCAAGGTACCAACCTTTGTCTCTGAAGATCATATTTTATATATATATAATGAGATAAAAGAACAGTACCTCTGCCCCTTTAGGCGATGCTTTTTTATAATTATGAAATGCTATCAATCATATCATACTATATATAATATATATAATATATATATATATTATATTTGCATGCACTAAAATTTAGATCATGTTCATTAATTTTGCATGGGATCACCACCATAACACATAAAAACTAGTTTCTTATATATATGTGTTCGTTAAATTGTGAGTGAGATGAGGTGGCATGTATTCGGTTATAGTTCTGTTATTCTGTTTGATTTCTCGATCGATCCATTAGCTGCTATTTGATTCATTCATTTCTGTGTTTGTATAAATACAGATACACTCACTGTAATTACTATCAAAGCAATACAAGATTTCATATTCTTCATTCTCACTCTTGTTAATTTCTTCTTCTCTCTTTCTTTCTTTCTTTCATATTTCTATTACTCTGTTTTTCTTTCAATGGAGAGGACTTCTCTGCCGGGGCCATCATCCAAGAAGTTAACCGCTCTTGTTGTCGATGATACACTGCTTACTCGATTGATTCACCGCAATCTCTTGGCCGGTCATGGCATAAAAGCTCAGTTGGCGGAGAACGGCAAAGATGCCGTTGATTTCATCCGTTCTGGACAACGCTTTGACCTGATTTTGATGGACAAGGAAATGCCTGTCATGGATGGGACTGAGGTATATATATATGTGCAATGCATGCTCACTAATCCAAAATTACATGCCAATCATGATTTTGCTTAATTACTTACTTATATTAATTACTTTTTATATTTAATTAATGATAGGCAACTAAAGAGCTTCGTAGTATGGGAATTCATTGTTTTATTGCTGGTTTATCGGCAGTCTCATCAGCGGGCGGCAAAGAAGAGTTCAAGCAATCAGGCTTGGATCTCTTTCAAGAGAAGCCTTTGGATGACACTAAGCTCACTTTTATCCTCCAGAAGTTCAAAAACCATATTGCTTGATTAACTACTACAAATTAAGTCTCTTTGTTAGTTCCCTTCAAAATCGATCTCATCAGCATAATAATATAGGAGACTAGTACTGTTTGTTTGCATTTTCTTTAATTCCTAGCAAAATAATATTGCACTACATGTGTGTAATTTTGTAGAGACAAAAAGTATGCATGCATGATGCACCCATGGACACTAGTATAGTATGGAATCCCAAGGGTTAAAGATTTTCTTTCTTTCTTTCTTTCTTTTGGGTTCTATTAATAAAGTTTGGATTCTTCTATATATGCTTGTGTTGGACTTGAGATATTAATTGCACTCTACTCTATTCCTTGTAATTAAAGGCTCTTAGCTGCATATGTCAATTATAGCTAGATTCCTTGAACATGCCCACTCGATGACCCCAAGGGTCGGGTTACTCAATCGGCTCATGAAGTAGAGGTCGTCACCACTTCAAAAATTACTCATCCAAAGAAAATACCCATTAGCTTGATAATGCCAAGTGGCCGGGTCAAGTTGCTGGTTAAAAAGCTATAAGAACTTATCAATAAATACTGATGTGTAGCATCCATTGTGCATATATATGTATATATATGATCTGTCTATTCTATCAAGCATGCCATTTGCAATTACTTCATGTTATATATGTAACCATATATGCATGGGATTTTGCTCATGTTGTATTTGAATGCCATCCACACCAACCATTATAGTGACCTTTTCTTTGGAATAATAGGAATATTTTCAACTTGCTAACACAAACGTCAAGTAGATCATAAATTTTACTTGGTATTATTAGTACACGTGATAAGGGAGCAAGATAATATGGATGGGTTTTAACCTCAGAAATTATAGAGATTTTTTCAAAATTCTTCTATCGGCATTTTTTTTAACCAAATGATCACTTCGTAGGTGCCATCGTTGCCACTTCCCTGTCAAAAGTCGTAGCCGGAGTATATATCCAGATTATATGAGGACCCATATCAAAATACCTCACCATGTAAGATGGATATTTCTAAGGGTGTACAAGCGGTTGCAGCCTAAGGTGCAACTGCTCCGCTTAGGCAGTTAGCGGTTATTCAAATCAATAATCGGTGGTTTTATAACCCCTTTTTTTTTTCTTTTTTTTTTTTAACTCATATTTAAACGACAACGATTTTGTGCTTAACACCAAAATATTGTCGTTTTAATTTTATATTTTCAATATAAAATATAAAAAATATATTTTTATTATTATTATATATATAAGGGTAGGCAGTTAGCGGTTATTAACAACTTTTTCCTACCCCTAAAACCGCGGTTAGGTTGCGGGGCAATTATAATTGTACACCCCTAGATATTTCTATTAATCCAATTAAAATTTCATGTGCGAACTATATGCTCTAAGAACAAATATCAATTTAATAGACTTAATTTATTCTTCGAACCTTTCAATTGGGATTGAACAAACAACTTTTGAATGTATGGGAATCGTAATGAGGAAGACAATATTCTCTGTCTCCGGCTGCTCAATTCTCTTTGAAGAAGAAATCTCAGTCCCAATGGCTTTACTGTCCTTTTCTACAAAACCTTTTGGAACTCTGTTAAGCAAGTGGTTCTTGAATACATTTGGAATTTTCCAAAAGAAGATTCCCGAACAAACAAGGCCGACTCTGTTAACCATCCAAGAAAACTTAGTCTTCTTGATTATTAATGAAGTTATGATTTTATTATTATTTTTTTAAAAAAAGTAGGGAATAACATTTGCATACACATGAAAAACCCAAGTGTACATAGTTCCCAAGGAGTAGCTCAATTTACTGGGGACCACGCCTCATGAAGCGAAGGTTACTAGTTCGAATCCTCATTCCTCCTTTTGTACGGACATGTCAAAAAAAAACCAAGTGTAACAGTTATGCTAATACTTGTTTTTGAAAATGAACTCTAATAAGTTAAACCATAACTCCTTAGGTTCCTTGAGTTCATGTAGTTGGTAGACCTAGTAATGGTTGAACAGGCGGGCAGTAACTCAACCACAACTAACTATTATCCGTCCACCGCTATTAACATATGCCGATGTGGATGTTATAATAATATATTGTGAGATTTGATATTATGGGAATATATATATTAGCATTGATTATAATCCCAAATTATATACATTCAATTCTGATTTGATTTGATCTTCCATATCATTTTGTATTATCTACACCTCCTTACAAATAGGAAGCATTTGTATTGTAAATTCATCAAGTGAATAAGAGCAATAGTGTAGCCCTTAAGACTTTATCATCTATACATGAGTAATTCTAGGTGGCCTACTTGTGTATTACTAAGAATAATGTGGCTATCAAAATCACTATTTAATCAAAATTCAATAATGATCAATCGCAGCCCAATGGTGATTTTAATAGTCACATCATTTTTAGTATGATACAAGTAGGCCACCTAGAATTACTCTGTGTACATAAGTCATAGACCGAACCACATAAAATTATGTGTCCATTTTATTTATATTTTGATCTTGTTTACATCTACCATTTTCGTTGTTTTCTTTCTCCAATGGCCATTGCAGATTTTAATCTTCTGCAGAAATCTTTTAATCTTTTAATCTTTTATACATATGGACCCCAATTGTCCATTGTCCGCTGCATTATGGCATTAAATCGTGGTCTTATAGCAAAAGATGTTAGCTGTTTTGATGTTGCAGTATTGCAGAAGTTTTGATTTTCTATTAAAAAAAAAAAAAAAAAGAGAAAAAAGACTAAGTTGCCCATATTATTTTGTCGATTTATTGTTCCATTATTTAGTTTATTGTTGGTCCAGTTGTTGATCCAAACCTATATTGGTCTTTGTGGTATTGTTTAAAAATATCAATGTTGTTAAATTAAATTTCTTCGAAGCAATGGTATTATGGAAACAAATTGGTCTCCATCCTCAAGCAATTATGACTATCATACTTGAACGTGAACATAGTAGCATTTATCCGTTGGGAGCTGCACATAAGGGAGCCTAAACGATGGGAACCACAAGCGCTCATTCAAATCCGGCTTTAGCTATAGCTTGACCCAGCTTCACTAGAGCATTAATAGAAACTAAGATAGTTTACACTAATCAAGCATGAAGATTCCCATTGCGTGATTCGATCTCATGCTCTAATGTGTGCCTAACCACTTTGAAGATTCTCTTGGGCCATTAAACCCCCACCCTAAATAGTCAGATGGAAGGGTTTAATTAAAGGCAGTGTAGTCACTTTTAGTACGTACTTGGATATTTAGTAATTAACTTTTTTTTTTTCATTTAGAAATATTAAAAAACAAAAAGTAATGTACTCATTAAGTAGTGAAATAACAATTAGTAATATGTAATTTATTATATATGATTAAGGGAGAATAATAGGAAAATATTATGGGAATATTGCAGGATATTATGAGGGTCATATCATAATATTTCATAAGAAATAATGATCTTCACTCTTCAGAATTACAGTTCTGGTTCCCAATTGACAATTCTTTCATCATTGTTACCTGGGATGTTCTGCAAGTAAATTCCGTCATCTTTTGCCTTCCAAATGCAATTGCATGTATAAGAATAAGCGCAGCCACATCTACGATCAAGGAACTCATAATCCTTCCAATACACTTTGAATGATGTATGAGCGTTGTCCTTGCACAAGTAGCACCAAAATAGCGTTGTTGCCGCAAAGTTTAGATGGAATTTCCATAACAATTCAGCCCTGACCCGAAGGTGGTGCCCGCCCAGATCATCGTCTTTGGACTTGCAATGAAGAAACAAAGTATTTCCGCTGCTCAAGTTATTATAAACATGCACATATATAGATAACTTCAGCAAAATAATCTTTAATGTCTTGTGGACCAACATCCTGAGAAGAGGGGCTGATCATGGCTGATGCCAAAACAAGTAAAAAAAACATTAAGCCGATGTAAGTTTTCATTGTATATATATATGTTTTTACTCTGATGGATCGGACTTTAATTAATTGCATTTATAAGGGTATTTATACGAACAAAATTTAGTGATTTAATTACTTCTTGTTGGTGAAAAATCCTTTCTTATTTTGGAGGTTAGTAAGGTTTGCTAGTGTGATTGATGAGATTTCCTTTAAAAAAAAACGTGTTCTTGGTGGGATGAACTAAAAGACTCGAAATTGTCATCTTACTTGTTCAACTCATACTGACTCTAAGATCGTTCCTCCTCCGGTAACATGTGTACAATTTCTAGAGCATCACCTTCTAAATAACATTTTGTATTCTTAAATCTTTATCAAATTCCACAGCCTTCCATGCTGCAAAAGTCTCCACGATAATAGGGTGAGTCATGTATGGTTTGGACGAGCACATTAATGTTGTCATTACCTTCCCCTCGTGATCTCTAGCTAACAGTTATGTCCACACCCATCTTCTTTCTTATTTTATCAATCGAGCATCCCAATTGATTATAATCACACCACATGTGGGAAACCATCCATTTTGGTGCAAATGTGTTAAGGCTAAGCTCTAATATTTTTCATCTTTTTTTTTTCTGCTTCATAAAATTCCTCCATTGCTTCCATTTTGCACTTCATACAAGTTGGGCAGGATGGGAGAAATCTCTACCAAAAAGCTTTTCTCCCTTATTTTCTCTCTCTTGGTGGTGATTACTCCAGGAAACAAATTTACCACTGAAGCCCAAGTCAATTAACCAATTTGAGTGAGCAAAATTTCAAACAACTGATGAGATTGTGAGCCATAAGGTCTAACTCCACTCTTCTCCATAGAATAAACAATGGAATTGAAATCTCCTAACAATAACCAAAGAAGTTTCCAATACCAGTAATTTGCTCCAAATGAGGTGAAACTGATAGTCGTCTATTGCTTCTCTATTTGAAGGAAAATTATCACGGCTCTCTCGAAATCGCCAATTTATCATTTCCATATGTTTTGTTACTAGTTGGCTCGTACCCCAGCTTCCCATTTCAACGAAACTCATCCTCTTTTTTTTTTTTTTAGTATCTCTTACATATATTCCATTATAATCTTTTGCAGTCCAAATGCATGACGAATAAATAATCTCATGTAAAATTGCCAATGCCAAAACAAGTAAAATTGCATGGTTCCTAATAAGAGCACTCATTGTTTCAATTGTGTTCGAAATTGCATCATAATATTTCACAAGAAATAATGATTAATTTTCAGCATTTACTGTTCAATTTCCCAATTGAGAATAAATTCATCACGGTTATTGGGATGTTTTGCAAGTAAATTCCATCATCTTTTGCAATCCAAATGCAATTGCAATCATCATACCAAATGCAATTAATTACATCTTTGAGCAATCCAAAGACTCATCGGAAACACATCAAATAATGTTGCTTGAGCCTTGTCCTTGTGCATGTAGCACTAGAAATGGGTTGTTCCCCAAAAGTTTGGTCTGAAACCCCAAGAGAATTTCTCCCTTAATTTCCCGAAGATTGTGCTTGCCCAAATCATCGTCTTCGGACTTGCAATGAAGGGACAACATATTTCCACCGCTCAACTCATTCAAAATAATCACATGCCATTCCACTGTAAGATAATCTTTGAAGTCTTCTCGACCAACATCCTCAGAAGAGGGGTTGCTCATGGCTGACGCCAAAACAAGTAAGAAAACCATTAAGCCGATGTAAGTTGTCATTGTATATATATATGTTTTTACTCTGATGGATCGGACTTTAATTAATTGCATTTATAAGGGTATTTATACGAACAAAATTTAGTGATTTACTGAGTTATGGTTGGTGGGATTGGATTTCATTTTTCAGTTTACTCCCCCCTCAAGCAATCCGATTAGTTTAGTGGTTTCAAAAATTGCCATTTCAAAACAAAGTTAATGAAAACGTGATATTTATAAACACAAAACAATGGATTCATTTATGTAGACAAACAATTTAATGGAGACGTTAATTGTTATAGAATTGTAGCATGACATGCCATTCTCCATCCTCGAGTTTGCCATACATTAATAAATTGTAACAGTGGATGGGTAGAGTGACAGAGCCAGTTAGCTAGGACTCTTGCTCAGGCATAGCATTCATTTATTCAATTGTCATTCACGAGTCTTCATATTTTGAAATTGTTGCATAATTTCATCATTGCCGATAATCTTGAATATATCATTCTCAATTTACGTAATTTAAATTATTTTTAATGTGAAAACACATCGTTTTTAATTTAACATCTCATGGTTTTGGTCCTTTTGGTTCTTAGTATTAAAAAACGCACTTGTTGATCTCAAAAAAAAAAAAAAAACATGTGTTTTTAGGCAAGTTATATATATATTGTTTCTTATGAGTGACTGCCTTGTTTATAAAGAGCCACCGTACCTAATTAGCGGCTCAACTAGTTAGTATGGTAATATTAAACAGTTAATTAAAATGTATTGTTTCTATTGAAGTTTGACGCATCTTTTTGGTCAGAGGAACTAAAAGACTTGAAATATTTGTCGTCTTCCTTGTTCTTTATCCCTAAAGCTCTAAAAGCATGTGGTTACCTAAATCATTGTCAAAAGATCATTGGCAATGGGTGAACAATGTCTTGTTGTTGCTCAACCCATTTCCACTAGATTTGATCATTAAACTTTTTTTTGTTATACCAGTTCCTAGAGTAGAAAACAATATCCACGTAGTACTATGAGGAACGGGATATCTTTCATTAGAAATGACAGATCTTCCTCATTTACTGTCCCGGCACCCATTTGTGCATAAACTCATCACGATTTGTTTGGAAATTTTGCAAGTAAATTCCATCATCTTTTGTAACCCAAACGCATTTGTAAAAGTCGCATTTATAAGCAAGCAAGCAGCAAAAATGAAATATAACCACTCTAGCTCCCAAAATATGAGCACTTTTCTTAATTATATATATGAGCCTTAATTAATTCCACTATATGAGCACTTTCTTAATTATACTCTATCCCCTCTCCTCATGTTCATTATATTCAGTTGTTATGTGAAATCAAGTTTACGAATATATATGCTAGAATTGCGACAATTGTGGCAGCATAAAATATATTACATTTTAATGTATCCTTGTAATGCTTATATATAATGTAATATATAAGGAAAATTCTAAATCAAATATGAATTTTTTTAATTGGTATCCTAATATATATATTAATAGGTCAAGTGTTATTAATGTCCGAATCAAATGAGGAAACAAATAAATAAATACAAATCAAATCATAAAATATTTATGAAGAACATAATCTTTTATTTTTGGCTAAGTATATTTATAATTTTTTTTATTAAATTATATTTGATGAATAAAGGAATTGAACATATTTCCATTAACAGCAAATTAACAAGAGAAAAAAAAAAAAAAACAGAAACCCACCAACGATTTTGATTTTTTTTTTTTTTTTTTTTATCTTTTTAATTTCTGGTGTTAAGTCAAAGATATTAACAAATAATCAAACACACAAAACACTTCAATTCTCAAAATACAAAATACATTAGCAACCATTCATTTAAATTGGATCTGCTAGACAACCAATTATTACAAGAACATAAAAATTTATAGTATATATATATATATATATATATATATATATATAAAATATAATATAATATAATTAGTGGTTGGAATGCATTGCCAAAAGAGTGGTTAGGTTCATTGGGTTCATGTAGTTGGTAGAGCCAGTCATGATCTGCTCGACGATGAGGCGGTTTGCACGTTCGGATGGATGAAAAGCGTCCCAAAATGCGTAGATGCTCCGGTTAGGGCAGAGGTTTGACAATGGTTTGCATTGCCCTATCCCATTGTACGGCCCTTGCCCACAACATGCTACTTTTGATGTTGCAAAACCTGTCATCATCATCATCATACAATTTTCACATCATTTTGTGAAAAATCATTTCTCTAAGGAAAAAGAAAAATAGAAAAAGTATATTCCCCTTACTAATAACAAAGGCGGGTTTTTAATCCTAGCCTCCAAATTGGGTTGAAATAATTTTTTCAATCCTGTCTATTAAAATTTGATATCTATCCTTAATTAAGCATCTAATTCTCACATATGTCGGTTTAAATTAAAAATATATATAAGAATCATATACTCTAAGAACGAATATCAATTTAATTTCTCTAATCCAATTTGGAACAAAAATTCATCTGGTTTTTCGTACGGTTCTCAATGTTTCTCTTTAAGAGCCACGCCAACGACTACATCTATGATATATATAATTGTACGAGACATACTCCTTCTCAAACCATCATGCAATTTGCAAAGCATTCTCAAACTTTTGATTGAAGCAATGTATCCTTTTGTCCAGTAAAAAAACAAAAGTTTGAAAGGACTTTACAAATTGACGGATAATTTGAGAGGAATATGTGAAATTTTCCGTAAATGTATGAATAAGCAAGCAATATGAGCAGGAATATATATATATATATATAGTGCAAACAAACCAAATGCTTGGGGGTTGTTGATGAAGTCCATGTTCATCTGGAAGGCATTGGCAGAAACAAAGACATCTGCTCGGAGCTCGATGTTGAGTTGTTGAATGAGTTGGGCGAGCTCCGGGTTGAAAATGATTGCTGCCTGTTGCAACTCCGACGCACACTCCCCGTTCCTGCTCCTCAAGGCTAGCTCACCCGGCGCACACCCTAGCGGCCCAGTTCCCGTCACCATCACTCTCCGGCCTCCCAGCTCGTAAACCCTCTATATACATCACAAATGGTACTTGCCTGATGAGAAAAAACTCAAACATTTTTGTTTGGTTGGATGGAAAATTTGAAAGGAATTATTACCATTAGGATTTTCCGGTACTCGGAGATGAGGTAGCGGCAGTAATCGGGGATGGAGAATTGGCGAGACCTTGCTGAGAAAGGTACCAAGAAATAGTTGTTAACAAAGTCGTTGCCACCGAGTGTTATGAGGACAAGAGCATTGTTCACCAGCCGCTGCGCCTGAGCTTCTCCGATGTGCTCTCTCAGCCTTCGCTGGTACTCTTGGAACAACTCCAACTGCTTCCAGATTCTTATAATGTTTATCTGCAAAATGCAAAAGTAGGGCTAGAAGTAGGAAAAATGGTGGAAAAGGAAAAAGTATCACCCAACTGAAATGTGGTTCAGGGTAAAGGAAATTAAAGAGAAGGGAACACGTGAAGCTGGCTACGTAAAAATATTTTTAGTGAGAAAAATGATTTCCGATAAAAATATTTTTCGATGTTTGGCTCATACAAAAAATAAGACAACTAGATCGATAAAGGACGTGCAACAAAGAATTTGGGTGGTATTGTGAGTTGAGAAGGCGAGAAGTTGAACTCGAAAAATGATATATATATATATATTTACCAAAATGTTTTCTTAATTTTTCTGCCTTTTTTTCCTCGACCAATTACCATGAAAATAGTTAAGTTGGTTTTGGACTTACAAACTGGATTCCTGTATCGTTGAGGATTCCGATGCCGGCAGAAGCAAAGTTGGCACCGACTAGTAATTTTTGTCCGGTGAGCTCGGGGCTCAAGTATGGCAACGTGGGCTCTGACCCAATTTTCTCACCTAAAATGGACATGTTTTATAATGTATGTTAATGTTAATTAGTTGAATGAAACACAGCATTAATTAAGGAAAAATGATCAACTCACTGATAATGTCAGGGAGGTTGAGGCCATTGGAGAAGCGGCCCGTCGGTTGGTGGGTCGGATAATCGATGCCGTACGGCGGAGAGTTGGCTCTTGCGGTGGTTAATAAGTAGTTGTTGTTGCCATTATCTACAAGGGAATCTCCAAACACGAAGAAAGCACGAGCTGCCTCGGCTTGATCAGGTGCAACTCTGCCCATTGTCACTAGCAGGGCAATAGCCAGGGCGGTGACAAAAACCCTAAGACTTGACATTGACAATAATGTGTGCATTCCTCTCTCTCTCTTCCCTCTTTTGCACTCTTCTGCTTGTAAATGGCAGAGAGTGGAGGGAGGTTTTATAGGGCTTAAGTTGTGAACAACACCTAGGGTGACATAGCATTAATGCACCCGACACAAACTTAACACAAATAGGTAACTTTACTTTAAATCCCCTGAATTACTACGCGATTTGATAAGCCCCCGAACTTCAAAACCTCTCAATTTGAACCCACGAACTTTCAATTGCAGTCAATTTGAACTTCTCCATCAGATTTTTAACGTTAAAAATGAGACAATGACGTTTATACCCCTAACGTTTTTATAAAATTTTAAATTTACCCTTAATTTTAAATTAAAAATTATAATTAAAAAAAATAAAAATCCACAAGGTGACCCATGGTTAGGCCACCTTGTGACCTTTTTTTTTTTACTTTTTTTTAATAAAAAGAAAATTGAATGGTAATTTTGTTTTTTTAAGGGTTTTAATGGCAAAAATTGACGGCAGAGATAAATTGACTACAATTGAAATCTCAGGGGTTCAAATTGATAGAGGTTTTAAAATTTGAGAGGAGCTTGTCAAATCGCGTAATAATTCAGGGGTTTAAAGTGAAGTTACCCCTAACATAAAATTAATAAATTAAAATAGATTAAAGACTATGACCCGAACCAAATATGCGGCGAATTCTAATTACCCTCAACTCTTTTTCTTTTTTCTGTTATCATATTGTAAAGTTACTTTTTTAAAGAAAGAAGGCTAATAAATGGGCCTTTTCTGCCTGCATGCATGAGAACAAAATGTACAAGAGCAAAGGTTAATTAAGAAGAAAACTTAATACTATAGGTGGAAGTTGTGTAAAAGCAAGTGGAGTTAATTCCATGTACGTGGGGTTGTTGGGCATATAATAATAAGTATCCGCCATGCACTTACAAGATGATGTTTTCGATCATCAGAAAATTGTTTTGGCAATTTGAGCATTCAGCTGAGTCCCATGATTTCATCATCTGCATTTTCTTTCTTATCAAGAAAGTGAATGACGATGGTGACACTCTTTCTACCTTATAATTTCTATAGCCCAAAAGGCTGTTGAGTGTTGAGCTCTGCGTTAATTCTAACTCCATCATGTATATCATGTCGGCACCCGTCATGATGCATGCATGGATCTTCATATCATTATTCTATACGTTGGAGACTATGAAGAGATAACAAAAAGGTCAAAAAAATTATGTGTTTGGAGATGCAGGGGATCGAACACTGTACCTCTCGCATGCAAAGCGAGCGCTCTACCATTTGAGCTACATCCCCACTCTTGGTATTAAATCCTCACATTCAGATTACATATTGCTTTGACTTATTTAACCGCCATGTGAATAACATAAATGGGTAGGCTATGAGCCTATGACTATGACTCAGTGTCTATGAGTCCTTGAAATCCATCTTTTTCTCGCATTAAAAAAAAACACCCCCAAGATATCCGTCCTCCAAAAATATTTTTTTATTTTATTTTTTTTTAAAAAAAAAAAAAAAACATATATTTTGTTTTATAAAATACACCTTTAAAAATTAATTTTTTCCTCGCATTTTTTTTTTTTTTTTTTTAAAGTTTCACCCCCAATCTAAAAGTTCTAGTTCCGCCAGATCCCCTTGTACCTGTCTATTAAAATGTTACATGTTTTTTAGTATGCATTCTTATTCTTATGTATTATATATTAACGGGCATATGATACTTTTATAAATTGGGTTTGACGAAATTCTTCAGAAAACTTGTTGTCTATATATGCTTTCTAAAATACATGGGAGAGTTACATACTTTATTAAATATGCATTTGGGAATTATGTGCTCTAAGAACGATGTCAATTTAATACATTACTGTAATGATAATTGATCGAGATTTGTTAGTATTCTTAAGATATTCTACTGAGAATATTTTTTCAAATCTCAACTATTGTTTATATATATATATATATATATATATATTAGTTTAAGTTTTTGTTGCTTATTGAGGAGTGTATTCTTTTTGTTTTGCCAATAGAAGTCTTGAAAAAAAAAAAACTTTTCGGCCATTAAAAAAAGGACCGACATATTTGTTCTTCTCCTTTTAGGGCCTGTGTCAAAGCCCAGGAGACCTCACAAATTGCAAAACCACATTAAATCCAAGCCCATCTTGGAATTGAAGGCCGCAGTCTGGCAGCCCATTCATTGGTTCTTCACTTCAGTATCAAGTTCTAACTTTGATCATTTTGCAAACCTTCAAATCTTGAAGGAAACTCTACAACCTGCCTGCTTCTTAAATCACCAGTTATTTTTAAAAAGTGTTTTGAATTAATAAAAAATAATAAAATTAATTATTTAATTAATATTTTAATATTTTCTTTTGCGTGTAGGACCAGATAACACATGAAATATTATAAAATTTTAGTAAATTGTTTATGTCATGTATCAATTTACATGACGATTACTACATCAATTACTGTAAGATGAGATTGGCAAAATATTGACACCAATCATTTCTCTTACTAAAATACAGACTGATATGTGGCAATTTACATTCACTTACAGATTTTAACGATTGACGGGACGCTTCACATGACACTTATCATATTAGTTATTGAAATGTAGACTAAATGACACTCATGAAATAAGAAATGTCAAATGAATTTAATAGAGAATACATTTGAGTCATTTGACAACAAATAGAATGGACTCTTGAGGTGCTTTCATTCCATTGAGAATATCCAATTTGAATATTCTTCTATGTATCCATAAATTGTAAACAATAGAAGCCCAAGCAACCTTCCAAATGACTCCTAAAATAGGCTTTTACCCCTTCTAAGCAACAAGATATTCTCTCAAGATATCATCCCACAAGCAGAAAAATATAGGAAAGAATTCTCATTTTTGCACAACTTCCTTTCAAATCCTCTTGCTAAAACCACAACCAAAAAATAGGTGGTCTCTACACCATGATCTATATAACAAAATAACCAAATATATAAAAAATATTATTTTGTTGCACAAGCATATCACATAGATTTATAAGTTTATTTTGAAACCACTTAGATTATTTGTTATAAAGTTAAACCGCATAACCAATTTAATAAATTTTTTTTTTTTTTAACATGTTTGCATAAGATGGGGAGGAGGGGAATTCGAAGTAGTGACCTCCACTTCATTAAGCATAATCCTAGTCGATTGAACTAATTCTTGGAGACAATTTAATAATTTTTTTAACATATGTAGATCAATCCTAAGACATAGAGATTATCATATAAAGTCTCGAACTCTCAATTTACATTTACAATGAAATACTCATAAAAACTCGGCTTGTCACCGTGGGGCTGGTAGAAGTTCATGGCAATTTTGTTTGGACAAAAATTTCCTCCAAACTGATATGGAAGAAATATTCTCAAACCCATTTAAAATAATGACAAGTGTCTATAAACATTTAAAACGTTAGTCTAAATTAGTAAACTGTTATTAATGACCTTAAGAATTTAATGTGCGTTTTAAATGTTTATAGACACTTAGAACTATTTTAAATGGATTAGAAGATATTTCCTCCATACCGGTTTGGAGGAAATTTCTGTCTATTTTGTTTTTAAGAAGTGTTTTTTATTTTAAAAAAGAGTTTTATGGTTCATACCCTAATTTTTATATTTATTAATTTAATTTATTTCTCCTCAAGAAAATAGTTTATTCTATCGACAAAAAAAATACCAAATCAAAAGCACAGAAAGAAAAGAAAAGAAAAACAACAACAAAAGCAAAAAATTCAAACACAGACACGTAACCCACACTGTACACTCTCTGGATTCTCATTAGCGTTAGGGTTTCGAATTTCAGTGCCAAATTTCCCATCTGAATTCTAAGAAGGGTTAGGGTTTCAAGTTTCAATCCCAAATTTTCACAAATGCGACCTAATTGTTGTCACATTTCCTTGGCATTCGTGCTCAAATTCTTCAACTTTCTTCAAGCTTTCATTGGGGTTTCGATCATAGTCTACTCAGTATGGATGCTCAACCAGTGGAACGACCACGTTCCCATATCTCCACCACCACCACTACCACCTTCAGCTCCGTCCCCAGCTTCTTCTCTGTCCCTTTTCTTGAGTTCTGAGCCAGCTAGGGTTTCCAACCACATCCCAACCGTCGATCTCCCGTCCGATATGGTCTCCGGGTTCGATGGCGGGTTTGGCTTAGAGGTTGATTTGAATTCGTTCCAGCTTCCCGCTCCTTGGTACTAAATTTTTTAAAATTTGTTTAATTAATTAATTAATTAATTTTCCTTTTCTGTTGGTATTGAGTTTCAATTGGTTTGGGTATTAAATGAAGTTCGTACGGATGTCTTTGAATTTAATGCTGTTGCAAATATTAATTATTGGGTGAAATGAAAGTTTGAAATTAGGAAATTAATTTATCAGCTTCGAATGATTTTTTTTTTTTTTTTCAACTTCTGCCATGTTTTTGTGAATGTTTGCTATTGTAGATATTTTGGGTCTTCTTTGTTTTCTTCGAATTAGAATTGTATGAGTGGTGTTGTGCTAGGCTTTTGGTGAATTTTATACTATTCATTTAGCTGCTGGTTAGTATCCACTGCGGTCTCCAATGGGTAGTTAACCATGTCTTATGAAGCGGAGGTCACTAATTTGAATCCCTTCTCCCCCTTCCCTTGTGTGGACATGTCAAAAAAAAAAAAAAGTATCCACTGCGATTTAACTAGTTGCAGTCTGCTATTGATTGATTTTTGGTGTATCCTTGTGGCTTCCATGGTTCTTGTGTGGAAGTTTGGCCCCTATGACTATTAATTTGGTGCTTCTTTTTGGTGGCAGGTTCATCTACTCTTTCATGGGAGTGGGCGTCCTCTTGTGTTGCATTACTTTGATAGGTTGCATTGCTGCTGAAGTAATTCATGGCTGCTGTCTGTGTTTTGTATCCTACATATATGAAACTCTATAGTTTTTCTCTTTTCCAGCTTATGTTGGTTGAGAAATAAATCTCTTGTATTGTTGTGAACTAAACTGTTTTTATTCTTTGAACTTGATATAGTGTCCTAATGTATCTACGTATCAAACAAATATATATTTAGTGTCGTAATGTATCTGTCCCATCCATTTTGCTAGTTGAATTGAATGCATTTTAAGCACTTAAATTTGTGGTTTTTGCTTATAATCCTATTTCTCTTGGCTTTTCCTTTAACCTTTTGAAAATGTTAGTATACTGTCCTCATAACTGTACTCATACTACTAGAAGCGGCTCTGGTGGCATTCATTGCAATTGATCGTCATTGGGAACAGGTGATTTTTTATTTTATTTTTGATGTGTTTCACTAGGATGTGGGTGCAATGGCTTCATCCTCCGTGCTTATCCTAAATAACAATAAATTATGTTCGCTACCTCTATAGGATCTTCCATTTGATCCGACTGGTGAACTTGAGAGCCTTCGGTCTTTCATTGAAGTCAATATTGATATCTGTAAATGGGTTGGTATTGCTGTGGTTGTAATTCAGGTATGTTGTACTCTATTCTCAGGATGTCATTCATCAATCTGTTTTTAATTTCTTTATATCAGATTGAGAAATCACCAATGAGCTCTAGCTCAAAAAATTATTGCTATATTTTAGGAGACAAATTTTCCTATGTTTGACTTGCAACTCTTGTTATGAGATAGAAGCATGAATGTGAACATAAAGGGATAATACTACTGGAGTAGATGGAAACATATATCACCTTTGTTTGGGGATACCTGAAATATTGCTTTGAGCAAAGAACATTTTATGCTGTTTCTGGACACTAACTTTCTTTGTTGCCTCAATGCTTTATTGATAAGCTGATTACAACAGCTACTGACACAAGAATGAACAAATGAGGATCATATTAGAAGCAAAAAACAGATAGTATGAGTTCCGCCTCTTAGTTTGGTTGTCATTACGCAATGGTGTCCTCTTACAACATAAACCTTCATTATTAGAAAAGTATCATCTCACTTCCTGTACCCATACTGCAAAGCAAGGTATACTAGTTTCTGGTTAGCATTGAACGTGAATATCTTGAGGGAACAGCAGCTCTTCATTTGAATGACACCTCCTGAACTCCAATCCTCCTTAGCCCATAAAGATCCTTAGATTCTAAGTTTTGATTGCTTGAACTCCATCCCTAAGTTCATTCTACCCGTTTAGAGTCTTCCAGCCAATTTGAAAAAGGTGAACACAATTGTTCCAAGTTCCAACTGTGGTTTGAGAAGATGCATCCAGTGCCTTGTTAACCAGAGTTTATGATATTGGTGCTTAATATTCAATTTGAAGCTGCTAATTCCATAGGGTTCTAATGATGTTGGGTTAAGGATGTTACCATGTCAAATGAATTGGGTATCTGGAAGCCTAGAATAAGAGATTATGAAAATGCTTATTTGTTTTGACTACTTTATTATAGAGAAACACATTTTTGCTGCCCTTACATTAACCTAAATTACCAATGCAAATATGGATTGCTGCAACAGACCTTCACACCCCTTGATAGCATTTTCTTGCATCTCTCTTCCTTACATGTTTATAGCAGTATCATTAATATTCCATTGTTTCTATTTCTCCAATAAAGATGCCTATTCATTAGAGATTTTTGCTTACCAGGTTTCATTGCATGAAAATAACCCCAACAAGCAAGGGTGCATTTCTCTGTCATATGTTAATTGGATCTCTCTCTTCTTTTTTTTCCTCTTACATATATCTTTGTTGCTAACAATTTCAGGCATTATCTCTACTACTATCGATAATTCTGCGAGCCATGGTTTCTACTCGGAGAACTGACTTGGACTGTGAGGATGACTATGATGGTAGAGGTAGAGGTTGGGAGCCACTGTTAAATTCACAACCAAGCCAACCAGTTGGGTCAAACAAGGGTGATGTCAGAGGGGCTCATTCTGACATCTGGAGCTCACGGATAAGAGAGAAGGTGTCTTGTTTTTAATAGTAACCATAATTTAATCATTTATAGCTTTATAACTAATCTTTCTGATATTAACCAGTCTAAACTTCGGGGTTATTTATTAATGTTGAAGTCCGTTTAATGACAAATTAAGTATAGGTTCTAATTATTGATGGAAGAAGAATGTTAGAAGAACCATATCATATGAAATGGAGTAACCATGCGGATTAGATGCTAGTTTGAATAATTACAATTTTACATGCGGGCATTGTACCTTGAAGTATAAATTACAGTAACTAGATCTGATTGAGGAAACAATACGAGCTTGTAGATATCCATTTCAAAATGATCACTACAGATTTTGTGCAAGCATGTTTAATTTGTGACTGAGATTGGCTTTGCACAAAGATGTATGACCATCTTGGTAGCCGGTAAGAATTGAGGAACCCTTTATATCTCAAAACCTAAAAATTTCTCAAAAGAATTCCTTGTTATGACCCAATCTTTCCAACTAAGCAATGACATGCTTGTCGACAATGAATTTAGTTTGTACTTTAATACATGTGAACAGAACAATGTTGAGCTTCACTACTGCTCCTTAAATATTCCCGATTTTGTCATTATTTGTTGTTTGTGGAGCCTCTCTTGTGATTGCCAGTAAAATTAGATAATCATGCCATTTTGTATTTTCACCTGCAGTATGGACTGAGCACGAATCAGAATGCATCAGTGAGCACAAACTCAAGGCAGTGAAGATCAGAGAATGTTTTCCATCTCACAGGGCAGAAAAAGGCCGGCAGCATACTCTCCTCTTAAGTTGATACCTGAATATATATCATTGATGTGTAGATTTTTCACTCTTTTAAAAAAGTTTGTGATGTATATAGTCATTGAAGGTGTGCTTGGTAACTTGCTATTGTTGTCTGAGGGAAAGTCTTGATGACGTGATTGTTAACAAGAAAAGTGGTTATGGTTAATGCTGTGTTTTCATCGTCTTCCAAAGTAATTTGTGAGTGGTTCTAATGTTATGCTGTATAGACCCTGTTTTATTGGTTTACTGAAATAAGAAAGATGACTTCAAAAGACAAAGGAAGATGACTGTTGCAAGATCATCAAAAGCCTTGTGACCCGGAGATATCAAAATCTTCAATTTCAAATTCACAATGCTATTATGGTATTGATTGAAACTATATACATGCATATTGATTCACTAGCTGGCAATTTTTTACACGGCTTGCAAACTCAGCATAAACTCAAAACAAATTAGTGGGTTAGAGTTGAGTTATGGTTGACATATGTAGTCTTATAAATGTTTTGACACGAAATTAGTGGATTAGGGTTGAAATAAATACGCATACAATGCGAACTTGGCTCACACCAAGCACGAGTACGCATGCAATGCTCTCTCAAGTGTGCTATAGATTTTCTTTTGCTGGGGCTCTCCTACAAAAATTTATTCGTTTCATGTTGTCTCCATGGCTTCCTTCAGCAGTAAGAAATCCCATGATTATCATATTCGTTGATTTCGACAGCACGAGTGCTGAGAGTCACGAGATCTCGTTGCCTGTGCTTGAATTGAACAAAACAGCTACTGCCATTGCTGGTAATGGCTAATTTCCACTTGAATTTTGTAGCTACAAATGCTTTGTTTCTGCCATCTGCAATATTCTTATTCTCTTCTGATCAGATGGCCCAAGTTTTGGTGCTCTTGTCCGTGGTGGGAAATCTGTGTTCTTGGCATTATGTTTCCGCTGTCATGATCACACTCTTGAAAACTTTTAAGGGACACCATTTTTTTCTCTCCAAATTTTCCTAGAACCAAGATGTCATAGTTCTTTCCTTGCAGCCTCTTTGTTATTAGGATTGATAATTTTTGACACGATTTGCGAATTTGACACAAACTTAATATGAAATTAGCGGGTTATAGTTGAAGGATCTGACCCGTTTAATTACATGGGTCGGATTAGAGTTAATTTATATAATTTTATATTTATATCTCAACATGACCCGAACCCAATACGCAAATACAAATTGCCATGTGTTATACAACTCTTGAACTAGGACATCTTGCTTCTATCAGCTTTCTAGTGGGTGAGTTTTGTATCCTAAGCTGTTCGGAACAAGTGGATCTCACAACTCTCTTTTAAGTTAAAACTTGGGCAGTAATTCTGAAAACTTAATAAACACAAAATCTTCTTCCCGAAAAAGTGTACAAAGAATTGTAAGGACGGAAAGGAACTCCATCATATTGGAATTTTTTGATATTAAGACCACACATATCTCTTGTCCCTCTCACAGGACCACACAAATCTCTTGTTCCAAACTGAATGACTTTGATCACACACACACACACACACATATATATATATATATATATATATATATATATATATATATATAATAGGGGGGTTCACTTCATCGGAAGTCACGGGGTCGTGCCTTAATTTGGCTGGTGCCTTCTACTCACCAATTCTATACTTCTTTGAGAAGTGCACCCCTTCTTCTCTCTTTTCTTGTTACATGTTTATTCTCTTTGGACTAAAGTTACCGGAATTTCTATCTTCATGGGGATTTTTTTTTTTAAAAAAAAAAAATTATAATCTAAAAATTATAGAAGAGAATAGTACTTAATATTGATGCTGACGAATAACTCTGGATCCCAAAAGATAAAGATCTCAACTAAATTCGAATCATAAGTAGACTAATCTCATATATTTATATAAAATAAAACTGAATTCTATGTTTGTTAAAAGTTTTGAAATTTATTTTTATAGAAAAAATATATATATTGTGACACAAAGTTAGTAAGTGTTTTTGAGACGGTTCACATTTGAAAATAATTTTTTTGAAGGGGATTCATAGAAGAAAATTGTTTTGTAAATTTTTTTAAAAAGTGTTTTGTGTTTTCAAATAAACATACCTAAACGTGTTTATTTTAAGAAAACACATGCTTATTTTTTCAAATATGAAGCATAACTTCTTAGTTATAATTTTTTTTTTTTTTTTTTGAAAAAATATGGAGTCGTCCATGCAGCTACCCAAAGGAGGGAACGGGTTGCTGCGTAGCCACCCTCAGAGGACGTGAGATGGGCTAGCCGCTCAGTCACCTTTGCCCCATTAAGGTGGTCATGTAAGGTAGTCACGTGACCACCTCTACTCCGTTAGGGTGGTTGTGCAGTGTGCAGCAACCTCTTTAGGGCTATGATATTGTTACTCTCATCATCCTTCTGTTTTCCATTCACTGGGCAATCACATTTCTTCATTTGGTTAGTAGGGTGAATCACTGCAAGGGTCTATAAAGTTTTGGACCACATTTTGTTTTTAAGCCATTTGTGGGGAAAAAAATAGTATAACATAAAAACAACAAGAAAGAAGTTTATCAATGGGACAAAATGGAAAGGTAGCTATTCATTATCCATTCTTTAGCTACTTTAATTGAGAAGAGGAGTCGGCAAGTAGACCTAAGTTCTGTCTGATTATCTGCCAAGGCTGCTGAATCTTATTTCCATCTCAATTTGCTTTCATGAATTTGGACCAGGCAATAAGAAAGGACTCTCCTTAGGCAATAACCTATAAGGACCAATAAATCATGAACAAATGTAGGATGTGGGTAATAGTTTAGGATACCTGAGAATCTTAAAAGATTACCTCGTTTAGGATTTTTTTTTTTTTTTTTTATCATCAATATGACAAAAGGGTTACAATAAAACAAAATAATAAAAGGTTGGCTCCTCAATAACAACGACCAAACATT
>NC_081551.1:2218063-2279593 GCF_901000735.1 Corylus avellana | reverse complement strand
CTAGGATGTGGGTGCAATGGCTTCATCCTCCGTGCTTATCCTAAATAACAATAAATTATGTTCGCTACCTCTATAGGATCTTCCATTTGATCCGACTGGTGAACTTGAGAGCCTTCGGTCTTTCATTGAAGTCAATATTGATATCTGTAAATGGGTTGGTATTGCTGTGGTTGTAATTCAGGTATGTTGTACTCTATTCTCAGGATGTCATTCATCAATCTGTTTTTAATTTCTTTATATCAGATTGAGAAATCACCAATGAGCTCTAGCTCAAAAAATTATTGCTATATTTTAGGAGACAAATTTTCCTATGTTTGACTTGCAACTCTTGTTATGAGATAGAAGCATGAATGTGAACATAAAGGGATAATACTACTGGAGTAGATGGAAACATATATCACCTTTGTTTGGGGATACCTGAAATATTGCTTTGAGCAAAGAACATTTTATGCTGTTTCTGGACACTAACTTTCTTTGTTGCCTCAATGCTTTATTGATAAGCTGATTACAACAGCTACTGACACAAGAATGAACAAATGAGGATCATATTAGAAGCAAAAAACAGATAGTATGAGTTCCGCCTCTTAGTTTGGTTGTCATTACGCAATGGTGTCCTCTTACAACATAAACCTTCATTATTAGAAAAGTATCATCTCACTTCCTGTACCCATACTGCAAAGCAAGGTATACTAGTTTCTGGTTAGCATTGAACGTGAATATCTTGAGGGAACAGCAGCTCTTCATTTGAATGACACCTCCTGAACTCCAATCCTCCTTAGCCCATAAAGATCCTTAGATTCTAAGTTTTGATTGCTTGAACTCCATCCCTAAGTTCATTCTACCCGTTTAGAGTCTTCCAGCCAATTTGAAAAAGGTGAACACAATTGTTCCAAGTTCCAACTGTGGTTTGAGAAGATGCATCCAGTGCCTTGTTAACCAGAGTTTATGATATTGGTGCTTAATATTCAATTTGAAGCTGCTAATTCCATAGGGTTCTAATGATGTTGGGTTAAGGATGTTACCATGTCAAATGAATTGGGTATCTGGAAGCCTAGAATAAGAGATTATGAAAATGCTTATTTGTTTTGACTACTTTATTATAGAGAAACACATTTTTGCTGCCCTTACATTAACCTAAATTACCAATGCAAATATGGATTGCTGCAACAGACCTTCACACCCCTTGATAGCATTTTCTTGCATCTCTCTTCCTTACATGTTTATAGCAGTATCATTAATATTCCATTGTTTCTATTTCTCCAATAAAGATGCCTATTCATTAGAGATTTTTGCTTACCAGGTTTCATTGCATGAAAATAACCCCAACAAGCAAGGGTGCATTTCTCTGTCATATGTTAATTGGATCTCTCTCTTCTTTTTTTTCCTCTTACATATATCTTTGTTGCTAACAATTTCAGGCATTATCTCTACTACTATCGATAATTCTGCGAGCCATGGTTTCTACTCGGAGAACTGACTTGGACTGTGAGGATGACTATGATGGTAGAGGTAGAGGTTGGGAGCCACTGTTAAATTCACAACCAAGCCAACCAGTTGGGTCAAACAAGGGTGATGTCAGAGGGGCTCATTCTGACATCTGGAGCTCACGGATAAGAGAGAAGGTGTCTTGTTTTTAATAGTAACCATAATTTAATCATTTATAGCTTTATAACTAATCTTTCTGATATTAACCAGTCTAAACTTCGGGGTTATTTATTAATGTTGAAGTCCGTTTAATGACAAATTAAGTATAGGTTCTAATTATTGATGGAAGAAGAATGTTAGAAGAACCATATCATATGAAATGGAGTAACCATGCGGATTAGATGCTAGTTTGAATAATTACAATTTTACATGCGGGCATTGTACCTTGAAGTATAAATTACAGTAACTAGATCTGATTGAGGAAACAATACGAGCTTGTAGATATCCATTTCAAAATGATCACTACAGATTTTGTGCAAGCATGTTTAATTTGTGACTGAGATTGGCTTTGCACAAAGATGTATGACCATCTTGGTAGCCGGTAAGAATTGAGGAACCCTTTATATCTCAAAACCTAAAAATTTCTCAAAAGAATTCCTTGTTATGACCCAATCTTTCCAACTAAGCAATGACATGCTTGTCGACAATGAATTTAGTTTGTACTTTAATACATGTGAACAGAACAATGTTGAGCTTCACTACTGCTCCTTAAATATTCCCGATTTTGTCATTATTTGTTGTTTGTGGAGCCTCTCTTGTGATTGCCAGTAAAATTAGATAATCATGCCATTTTGTATTTTCACCTGCAGTATGGACTGAGCACGAATCAGAATGCATCAGTGAGCACAAACTCAAGGCAGTGAAGATCAGAGAATGTTTTCCATCTCACAGGGCAGAAAAAGGCCGGCAGCATACTCTCCTCTTAAGTTGATACCTGAATATATATCATTGATGTGTAGATTTTTCACTCTTTTAAAAAAGTTTGTGATGTATATAGTCATTGAAGGTGTGCTTGGTAACTTGCTATTGTTGTCTGAGGGAAAGTCTTGATGACGTGATTGTTAACAAGAAAAGTGGTTATGGTTAATGCTGTGTTTTCATTGTCTTCCAAAGTAATTTGTGAGTGGTTCTAATGTTATGCTGTATAGACCCTGTTTTATTGGTTTACTGAAATAAGAAAGATGACTTCAAAAGACAAAGGAAGATGACTGTTGCAAGATCATCAAAAGCCTTGTGACCCGGAGATATCAAAATCTTCAATTTCAAATTCACAATGCTATTATGGTATTGATTGAAACTATATACATGCATATTGATTCGCTAGTTGGCAATTTTTTACACGGCTTGCAAACTCAGCATAAACTCAAAACAAATTAGTGGGTTAGAGTTGAGTTATGGTTGACATATGTAGTCTTATAAATGTTTTGACACGAAATTAGTGGATTAGGGTTGAAATAAATACGCATACAATGCGAACTTGGCTCACACCAAGCACGAGTACGCATGCAATGCTCTCTCAAGTGTGCTATAGATTTTCTTTTGCTGGGGCTCTCCTACAAAAATTTATTCGTTTCATGTTGTCTCCATGGCTTCCTTCAGCAGTAAGAAATCCCATGATTATCATATTCGTTGATTTCGACAGCACGAGTGCTGAGAGTCACGAGATCTCGTTGCCTGTGCTTGAATTGAACAAAACAGCTACTGCCATTGCTGGTAATGGCTAATTTCCACTTGAATTTTGTAGCTACAAATGCTTTGTTTCTGCCATCTGCAATATTCTTATTCTCTTCTGATCAGATGGCCCAAGTTTTGGTGCTCTTGTCCGTGGTGGGAAATCTGTGTTCTTGGCATTATGTTTCCGCTGTCATGATCACACTCTTGAAAACTTTTAAGGGACACCATTTTTTTCTCTCCAAATTTTCCTAGAACCAAGATGTCATAGTTCTTTCCTTGCAGCCTCTTTGTTATTAGGATTGATAATTTTTGACACGATTTGCGAATTTGACACAAACTTAATATGAAATTAGCGGGTTATAGTTGAAGGATCTGACCCGTTTAATTACATGGGTCGGATTAGAGTTAATTTATATAATTTTATATTTATATCTCAACATGACCCGAACCCAATACGCAAATACAAATTGCCATGTGTTATACAACTCTTGAACTAGGACATCTTGCTTCTATCAGCTTTCTAGTGGGTGAGTTTTGTATCCTAAGCTGTTCGGAACAAGTGGATCTCACAACTCTCTTTTAAGTTAAAACTTGGGCAGTAATTCTGAAAACTTAATAAACACAAAATCTTCTTCCCGAAAAAGTGTACAAAGAATTGTAAGGACGGAAAGGAACTCCATCATATTGGAATTTTTTGATATTAAGACCACACATATCTCTTGTCCCTCTCTCTTTGTCTTTCTCATTAGACCACACAAACTCCTTTGTTCAAACTTGAATGACTTTGATCTCAATAATACTGTCATATCATTTAATATATATATATATATATATATATATATATATATATAATAGGTTACCTGTATCGGAAGTCACAGTCAAAGCTCTTAATTTGACAGCTCTTTTCTACTCACCAATATTCTCTACTCTTGGAGAAGTGCACCCCTTCTTCTTCTTTTTTCACATGTTTATTCTCTTTGACTAAAGTTACTGGAATTTCATGGGGATTTTTTTTTTTTTAAAAAAAAAAAATTATAATCTAAAAATTATAGAAGAGAATAGTACTTAATATTGATGCTGACGAATAACTCTGGATCCCAAAAGATAAAGATCTCAACTAAATTCGAATCATAAGTAGACTAATCTCATATATTTATATAAAATAAAACTGAATTCTATGTTTGTTAAAAGTTTTGAAATTTATTTTTATAGAAAAAATATATATATTGTGACACAAAGTTAGTAAGTGTTTTTGAGACGGTTCACATTTGAAAATAATTTTTTTGAAGGGGATTCATAGAAGAAAATTGTTTTGTAAATTTTTTTAAAAAGTGTTTTGTGTTTTCAAATAAACATACCTAAACGTGTTTATTTTAAGAAAACACATGCTTATTTTTTCAAATATGAAGCATAACTTCTTAGTTATAATTTTTTTTTTTTTTTTTTGAAAAAATATGGAGTCGTCCATGCAGCTACCCAAAGGAGGGAACGGGTTGCTGCGTAGCCACCCTCAGAGGACGTGAGATGGGCTAGCCGCTCAGTCACCTTTGCCCCATTAAGGTGGTCATGTAAGGTAGTCACGTGACCACCTCTACTCCGTTAGGGTGGTTGTGCAGTGTGCAGCAACCTCTTTAGGGCTATGATATTGTTACTCTCATCATCCTTCTGTTTTCCATTCACTGGGCAATCACATTTCTTCATTTGGTTAGTAGGGTGAATCACTGCAAGGGTCTATAAAGTTTTGGACCACATTTTGTTTTTAAGCCATTTGTGGGGAAAAAAATAGTATAACATAAAAACAACAAGAAAGAAGTTTATCAATGGGACAAAATGGAAAGGTAGCTATTCATTATCCATTCTTTAGCTACTTTAATTGAGAAGAGGAGTCGGCAAGTAGACCTAAGTTCTGTCTGATTATCTGCCAAGGCTGCTGAATCTTATTTCCATCTCAATTTGCTTTCATGAATTTGGACCAGGCAATAAGAAAGGACTCTCCTTAGGCAATAACCTATAAGGACCAATAAATCATGAACAAATGTAGGATGTGGGTAATAGTTTAGGATACCTGAGAATCTTAAAAGATTACCTCGTTTAGGATTTTTTTTTTTTTTTTTTATCATCAATATGACAAAAGGGTTACAATAAAACAAAATAATAAAAGGTTGGCTCCTCAATAACAACGACCAAACATTGAATATAGTGTTGTATAAAATAACTAAAAATTGGTCAAAAATTGACAAAGTATAATGTTTCTTAAGCTAGAAGCGAAGAAGGGCGCTGTACATAGCGGTTTCTTATGCAAACTGAAGACGAGCCTGCTTGAAACGCCTTCTACAACAGCAATCAGCAAAGATGAGATCACAGCAGAAGGAAAAACACTTAAAAACCAAATTTGGATCTGATGGAGAAGAGTTCCATTCCAAAATCCCACAAGAAGGTGCCCCGATTGCTGAAGCTTAAGGGACTATAGTAAAACTTGTTTCCACAACAAAAAGACTGACACTTAAAGAGAGGAAACTATAACTCACAAGAAAAGTTAAATTTGAAAAGAAAAACCCACTTTTAAAATGAATCAAACATCAAATTCATTATATCTTTCTCTACTTCAGTTAAATATTACTCTTTTTTTTTTTTTTTTTGTTCTTGGTAGATGAGATAGAGGGAAGGAAAATGAATATATAAGCTTTAAAAACTAGATAACTTTCACTTTTTGGCTCTTGCTATTTGGAGAGTCTTGTTGATCAAAGTTGAATTTGAAATAGAGTAAAAAACTTGTTAAATAACTATTTTTATGAGTTTTTTTTTTTTTTCTTTAATTTTTGAAGAAGTCAAATTTAAAGAGCTCAAAAGGAATGCTCTTATAGATCAATCGTAACAAAAAAATTTTAAGTGTTGTGTCGTATTTTAATTTATTTGTTAATGATTTTAAGAAAAGTGACTTCTATTTTTATTTATTTATTTATTTTTTAAAAAAAAATGTCACCAAACTAGTAGACCAAATTAATAGTCAGTTAACAAACCCTTGCAGGAATAATAAATGGATTCAAGACCCAACAAGTGATTCATTTGACTAAGTTTGGAGCAGGTGATCAACTCTCCTAATGTGATAGAAAATTCAAAGATTTCATTCAACATCTTCCTTTTTTACCCAATTATTGAGAAATTATTTGTACCTTCAACCTACCAATTAACTGATCTCCAATAAATTCGAAGAAGAAAAAACTTATCCCCAACCAACCGGCTCCACTTGACATGCTAGATCTTCAATAGTAGAATAATTGTGCAGTAAACTTAGACCACAATCCCGCCACTATGATGTGCAAAGACTTGAATCATTCAAAGGCAGTGGGTCAAAGAAACAAGGCCAGAGCCGGGTGTTGCTCCTCACATGCAAATAATGACTCTGGCCATGAACACCTTGACTAAGATTGTCAGCCATGACTCGTGTTATTGCATGGTATGGTTAATAGAATTTACAAACAAACCAACAAGCTCTGAATTAGGATGTCAACCCGCCCATAAGGCTATAAATATTATAAAAGACAGACAGATCTGACAGTAAAGACAACTTGAAGTAGCTGATAATACATTTACACAAAAGTAATCAGAAAATCAAAATACTAATTAAAATATTAGCAAATACTAAACAGATTAGGTGAGTAGGACCATCATAGTCGAAAATCAAATACACAAATAATAGAGTTACAATAAATATATAACAAAAAAAAGAAAAGAAAAAAAAAAAAGAATGCAAATCCTCTTCACAGTTCACACCCTACCTGTCAAATCAACCACAGCCTCTTCCACCAGCTCTTCCAGCAACTTGCCTTCTATTTCTTTTCCTACATTATCCATTTCCAATCTCAAAAGCTCAACCCACCCTTTTCCTACAACCTCCTTTCTCACCAGCCTCTCCACCACCAGGCTGTTGCTGTCCCCACCATCACCCAAAACGTCACTCTCCTCAGTGGAAATCCATTCCTGCATTTGGGTCCACACCCGGTCCACCAGCATGGGTGACGCATCCTCTAAGAGCCTGCTGTTGGCTCCATCGCATGGCCTTCTCACCAGGCACTTGTCTGACCCATGACCTGTGATTTCCATTAGTGCAGCATTGACACAATCAAATACAAGCTTCCGATTTGATCTCCGTTGCCTTCGTTTAGCCTCGTGCAGATAATCCTTGTCATGAAGGTTGGCGAATTTGTCTCTCAATGAAGGGTCCAAGGGGCTTTCAAGTGAAAGCCATCTAGCAAAAAATATCTCAGATTGAACCTCACTATCAAGACCAGCCACTGATAGTAGTGATTGGACAAGGGTGAGCCAATTTTGTTCTTCCTCGACGCATGGGGAAATTAAAGGTTTTACTGTATATTGAGTGGCTGTCTCTGCACAAGAATCATCCCAGGACAGGGTCCGAGCAATTGATCCTATAGGTGGTGATTTGTCAATTAAGTTAGACTTAATAGGCAACTGTCTTCCTGTTTAAATGAAAGAAAACTCAAATAAGTTAATGAATGAGGTCAAACAAAGTAAAATCGTTAAAAGCGTGTGCGTGAGAGAGTGTATACCCTGGTGGTCTGGCTTCATATTGCCATAGGCCTCTAAAGACCTGTTGTCATCTTCAAATGGTGGTTCCAAAACTGAAATCGGACTTGGCTGGTCCTGATTCTCACTTATATACCCAGGCATTACAGGCTTGGTTACTGACAACCCTGCCTGCAAATAATAAAGATAGCTCTTGCTAAATGATATAATCACAGGATTCTGGGTTGAAAAACAAATAACAACAAAAAAACAGTACTAATTTGATTTATAAGTAGCAACAAAAACAATGATAATACTTATACAAAATTTAGGGGAGCCATTAATAAGGTGCTAAACTCACTGTATTGAGTCAATTGTGTCCTTGTTACATATATTCTACCCCATGGCAGTCTACAATCTCTGTTCACCACTGGCCTCCTATGAATATTTAGGATTTTATACTTTACTCATTAAAAGGGAGTATTGCTATAAGTAGGACTTCTATCCCCCCAAAAGTGATGTGACTTCTAAAATTATCATTAGATAATATCTCTGTAGTTTGTTAAAATACTGTTCTAGAGAGGCTACCAAACTTTAAAAATCCGGAAAAAGGTTAACAGCAATCAGACTCAAACCATAAAGCTTTGCCAAAACATTAGCAGCTATAGTAGGAAAAAGATGGGGGGGGGGGGGGGGGTGTGGCCGTGTGCATTGAAAAAAAAAAAAAGAGATTGTATACTACCTCACAAGTTGCTGTGCCTTGATTTTGTCCCATGCTGGTCAAATCTGGAGAATTTTTGCCTGATGATCCATGTGGAGCAGGACAAAGGCTCCCGTCATTAATGTGTTGAGTAGCATCATTGTTCAATCCAAGAAAATGCAATGGAGATCCTGGTGTTTCAGAGCTGGCAGATTGAGATTCATCTGTAGACTGGGATGCAGCAGATTTATCTTTACTTGATTTCTTATTCCTGGAGAAAAATAAACTCGAAACTTTCCCTTTGAACGATGATTTCGTACTCTTTGCCTTTGTCAGCTCCTTCGGAACATGTGTTTTGCCAGCCTCAGGATCAGAAACTTCAATACTGAGCCTGGCACCATTCATCGTAGAAGATACAGGGACAGATTTTGACCTCGCAAGATTTTTAGGAGAATCAACTAAGCTTTCTTCTTTATTTAATTTATTAGTTAAGCACGAAACCGATTCCCCTGGTTCTTGTTCCTCATTACTATCCTTGTCATCTGATCTTACTAACTTCTTTGTATCTGAGAGAGCTAGCATCTCACCTAAAGTACTTGAGCTTCTCCGGGCATGTCTTTGTTCTTGAGAACTGCCATTTGATGCCATCATGGCCCATCTTTCAGACAGTCGCTTCTTTGCTTCTCTACAAACTGATGACTCTGGAGAGCATGATGCACGACTAAAGGAGGAAGAAGAATAAGGGCTACCAAACCTATTGATGTAATCCCATGAATGCCTAGGAGACGGTGACATGACCTCCGAATCACTAAGATTTCCCACTGCATACTCATTCTCTGATTTGTTAAATGAACTCTCATCACCAGTATAGCCATTGGAAAAAACAGAAGAAACCAAAGTCTCATCCCCACGGTGACCCATGAAATTTTCACGCATCTGCCGGGTAATCTCCTTTGCCACTTCCCTTGATTCTAGTCCCTCATCATCTTCAGCTTCCTCATAAAAGCTTTCACAATGTAATATTCTAGGTGATACGGAAGGTGAAGAAGCAACAGCCTTGATGTCATGTGACCTGCCAGGGCTAGGTTTCAATACCACTATTCGAGTTGGTTGAACAGGATAATCATCAACTTTCTGATTGGTGGAAGTAGGAGAGTATCCAGTGTCCATTTTGTCCCGCACAACTGCCTGGCCCACTTGGGCTGGTTTCTTTATTTGTTTATCACTCTTCTTCCCTGATCCTACAAATTTGTCACTATCAACCATCTTTGAAGGTCTAAGAACAGTGATACGCTTTGTCTCAGGAGGTGTAGGAATAGACTTTAGATCATATAGATGTTGAGAAAACAACGAATTTGGTTCTTGCAAAAACTTAAGGAATAAATCTTTATTGGAGCTTAAAACTTCCAAAGCATCTTGAAATTCCTTAGACTGGCGAAGTTTCTCATCTGTAGCCAGACGTTTTGCTTCCACAAATTTCTGACGAACAAGAGCCATCTTTTTCTCATTCATCTTTTCATTGTGCCTTCCTTTCTGAGGCGATTCATCTCTTCCAAAATTTTTCTTTTCAGATTGCTGCCAGATTTCATAAACATCTTTATATTCGTTCTGTTCTGGACACTGATAAACTTCACATAGCATTCCCTTGTCAGAAAAGCCATCTTCTTGCTGCCAAGATCCGAATGGTATCCCTGAATGACTTAGGCTACGTCGTGAATAACCTTTTGCATTGTTTCTTTGAGCAGCGGAATCAGGCTGCGCCCGTGGGAGGGTGTCAAGCCCCATCAACTTGGCAACCACATTGGGTGGATTATGCTTAAACTCCCCTTCTTTTGACATTTCTTGGTCTATAAGCATCTTCATGGGTGTTCCATTAACTTTCCTGCTCAACATTCTCCTTGGATCAGACACAATCTGCACGTTCCACATAAATGCAACGCAAATAAGGTCATTGGAGCTTATTATGATTCAGAACAAGAATGACAGAGACAAGCATAGAAACTATTTCCTAACTGATCTATAATTAATTACAGTAAAGCATCCCCAAAATTTACCACTTTATCCTCTATCTGATCTCCCAAAGGTGGACTCCATGTCCTTGCCACATCTGATCTACTCCTTGAGAGTGAAGAACCTGCAATCAACCACCACCTCAACAACAGCTAGAAAAATATAAGAATAAAATATTCAACCAAAGAAGCCATTACCACCATGATTGCCAAGCATGACAAGAAGAGCTAGGAATAGATATTGTAAAAGAAAGACAATTGTTAAAGTACAAGCTTCAATGGAGCAAGCCAAAGAAGGCAGTCAACATGAAGGGATTTAAGCTCTATGCCAAAAATATAAGCAGACCAGACAGATGACAAAAAATAAATTAAATTTCTTCACGATTATAATTAAAATTGTTCAAGAACCTGGAAGCACATAAGGCAAGTGAAAGTAAGGTCCTGTAATTAACTGTGCCAAATGGCATTTCACATAGTATTACAATGGTCAATGGGCGAAAAAGAAATCTAAAAATAGGTGGACTAGAATGACATCAAAGAAGTGAATCTAACCTAAGGGGAAGTGTCAAAATAAATTTAATATCATGGTTAACATGCCAATATGCCCATATCTTCTCAAGAATTTGCAGATTAACTTATAACCAAAAGAAAGATCAGCAAAGATTTTTGGTTGAGAAATTTTCATTTTGAATATGAACCACGAATCTAACCAGACAACTTTCACGGCAATAAAATAAATTAAATAAATAAATGAAGAAAAATATGAGAAGGGAATCCACCATCACGATGAGGTTTATCCATAAGCAGCCTGTTTCCAGCAATCCCTGAATTCAAATCAAAGAGGTTGACCATTCTTCCCAGACATCCTGGAAAGGGTTTCTCAGCTGTGTGAGCTTTTCCGTTTTGAATCCCATTCATTTTAAACACCTATAATGACAATATTTGAGAAAATTATTCCCAAAATACTATCTTTCCTTCTACAAATAAATATTAAAAAAACTACTCCCAAAATGCTCATCAACAGCAAAGCTGCAAACGTAATAAAAAATACAATTACAACTAGAACACTCATACTTAAAAAAAAAAAAAAAAAAAAAAGTAAACATACACATACAATTCTGCACAAATGAAAAAAAAATAAAAACAAAACAAAAACAGAAGATTGTAGTTCTTATCACACATATCTTGCATAAATACAAAAGAATCCTGCACTCCCTTACCAAAAACCTTTAGAGCTTCAAGTTTCAAACTCAAACCCAGGTGTTATATTTTTTTACAAAAGGAGGTAGGACTCATAAACATCAAGAGTCAAAGCTAGAAAATCCAAGTGAACAATAGTCATAGCAATCTAGAGAGAGAGAGAGAGAGAGAGAAAGAGAGAGGTGGTTGTTCAAATACTAGTTTTGGCCTAGATTCATGTGAAAGTGAGAACTGAAAAAAAACCGTCCATTTCTAGGCAGAGAAAATTCAGGCATATGCACATGAAATATCACATCAATTCACGCGTCACCAGATTCCCTGATCAAACTCAAAGTAGCTTAATTAAAATATTCCGTTGATTAAAAAAAAAAAAAAAAAAAGTAACTTCTTTTTAGAGGGTTCGAGGAGGGGTTGGCTAAGCAACACTGATCAAAGCCTCAAAGACCCTACATTGAATCTGATACAAACCCACTTGGTAAAATTACCATTAAATGCTCAAGTGCCCAAGATTTCATTCAACAACGAAAACCCAGATCAGAAATAAACCAAAATTATGCATTTCACACTCTAAGCGACAAATTAAAACATACCCCAAAATAATCCAACTTTTTTTTAGATCCCCAATAAAAAGCGAAAAATAATGACGGAATAAAAGTAGACTGAAACAAAAAGCACTATTTTTCAGTTCTTAAAAAGCTGCAAGCTTGAGCAGCAAAAAAGCAAATCTAAAAAGAAAGTGAATTAGATTCTATTAGCAAGAGATCAAAAAGTATATATAAAAACCAAAAAAAAAAAAAAACAACAACAAAAGATTCACACTTGGAACCAAAAATATACACACGCAAACAAAAAAAAAAGGAAAAAACTTTTAACACAAATTGAAGCATTCTGAGAGAGAGAGAGAGAGAGAGAGAGAGAGAAAGAGTTTCATAGAGAGAGGTGGGACCTGGAGTGGCTGGAAAGTGGCATTCCGGTGGAAATGTGCGGCGGATAGAGGTGGGGATCTGATGTGGCACGACGGGATCGGCTGCTCTCTGGATGTGCGTGTGAGTGTGTCTCTGTCTCTTGTCTCCCTGGTGTATGAGAGAGGGAGAGAGAGAGAGAGAGAGGTTGTTTTGATAGTATTATTTGTGGGGTTCGTGGTCTTTGTGAGAAGTTTGGAGTTGGTTGTATGGGTCTCCCACCGACTGCATGTGGGAGACTTGCTAATGGGTTTTTTTATTTTTTATTTTATTATTTCTGATTATTTTCACAGTTTAAGACAAAAAAATATATTATTTATATATTTTAACTTTCATGACAAAGAAGGAAATAGCTGATAATCAGGGCAATATATTTGGGATTTTTGTCTGCTTATTCAAAAAGGAAAATATAAATTCTCGGGATATTATATATGCAATAATGCCTTTTATGATTCTGAGTTGGTGTCCAAATTTTTTTTGAATTTTATGGCTTTTAAGTTAACATGTCAAAATAAATTATATCTAATATCTCATCTTTTTTTTCTTTTTTTTCTTTTTTTTTAAAGAAGATCCATGAATTTATTCTAACATATCAACAATAAAAGAATATAAATGGAATATTTTGATCTCATTATTAAATGAATCGTATGGGGTTGAGTATCAACAAACATATCTCTTTTTACAAATTTACTTGAATTCTTCCAAAAACAAACTTACCCTTTTATCGCATTTAAATTTGTAAAAATTTTTTTTTTTCTTTTTTTGACATATCCGCCCAAGAGGGTGAGAGAGATTGGAACTAGTGACATCCGCTTCATTAGGCGTAGTCCTAGCCAATTAAGCTACCTCTTGAGAAATATTTGTAAAAATGATTTGAGCAATACAGCTTTGACTACAATTTTTTAAAGACTAGCTTGCCCGTTCCGACACTATCGCATAATCAACAATCAAATTTAATTGTCTAATATAGCTTATGCGATAAGTATAACGTGAACTTACAAAAGTTTATCATTAACATATGCATTCAAAAAAAATAACTTGCACAACAAGTACAATATCACATATAAAATTAGAATAATATTCCATCCAAATTTGTTCCATGGATTAGTTAATAGCCACCTCAGCTATTTGCCTCATTTTTAATGCATCACGTGTCAAGATTGAAAGCTCTTAAAATATGTTTGGGATTGTGTTTAACAAATAAAACTTTTAAGTCAAAAAACGCTTTTTGACAAAATATTTATTTTTAACTTTTACCAAAAATGCATTTTGACCATTTTTTAACCCTTAAAAGCGCTTTTAATTCTTTTTACCAAACGAGCATTTTTTTTTTTCAAACGAACTTTTTGAGTATTAAACGCACTTTTAAACCCCACAAACGCACACTCAAACAGGCCCTTAATCATCTTTCTGTCATCAACCAATTGCACATACCAACGTCGGCATCAATCTCCCTTCCTCGACTTTTGAATTATTTCATATAGCATCTCCCTCAATTATTACATTTTTTAAGATGTAGTATAAATTATGGTACCCATAACAACATTCTTAAGTTTAAGCTATGCTAATAACATGTATTTAACATGTTTTTAATGGATTTGTTTTTTTTCCACTATTTAAGTATAAAGTAAAAGTATTCTATGAAGGTGGGTGTGAAATTAAATCATTTTTGGCCCAACTCTCATAGTACTGTCGTATTGGGACCATATATGTAGTTGTCTTGGCAGGGCCATATCTCCTAATTGGTACTCTTTGGAGTACGAAAAAAATATGTAATGATGTACAAGGGAATCAAGTTTAACTTTATAAGGAAGAAGAGATGCATGTTTCTTCCAATTTCCAAAACAAAAAAAGATACATGTGTATTTATATCTCTAGACTATAGTGTTTGTTCTTATTATTAGTATGGAATAGTTCTGCTCAAATAAGTCTAACTTCAACATCATGATTGCATCACGTTCATGAAATTCATAACTTTCAATTATTATATCCACAAAAGAAAAAATATATATCCACAAAAGAAAAAAATAATAATTAATGGAAAAGCACTTCAACTTTCAATTGAATTTATAATTACCATTTGAAAAGATTTATTATATTTTCATTTGACTATAACAACTACAATTAAAATAATTACAATTCATATTGTCATAGATAATGTTGTTCTTCAAACTAGTTCTGATGAATTTTTAAGATTCAATATATTAAATTGATATATATCTTAAATTGAAAGAATTTCCTTCAATCCAATTTAGGGCCGTTTGGATTTGCGATTTTAAAAAGTCTAATTTTAAAAATGTGCAATTTAAAAATATGATTTTTTGCCAACACAGTTAGACGTTTTGACAAAATCGCAGTTTAACCTTTCAAATTGTGTGTTTTTTTAAAAAAATCTCATTACCTGCGATTTGAAAATGCAAATTTTCTACGTTAGACGTTTTCAAATCGCAATTTTTTAAACAGAGAATCCCAAACAATCTATTTTTTACAATTTAGTTTAAAATTTCACTTTATGCAATATATATATATATATATATATATAGGCACCATTCCAACCCATAAAGCATATATTGGCAGAAGATATTAATTAATAAGAATTTGCAAGCAAAGCAGACAATCACACACCTACTCATCATGCAGGAAGATATTTTACAACACTAAACCAAACCCTCGTGGATAGAATCATCATTTTATAATGCCACCCATCTTCAACTTGCTCACTTTCCTGCCTCTTAAGTAAGCAAATCAGGAGGAATCTCCATATTTTATTTTATTTTTTCTGCCATGGCTAATACAGAAAGGATGCAGCCCCTTTTTATTTAAATAAATGCAAGTAGAAAAGCATTAACATTATATGGTGGTGCAATAAAACAACAACGTATATATAATAGTCTAATGCAAAACTAATTAATAAAATTAACCTATTATATATATATATATATAGATCCTAAGTCGTATTGTGATTAGCTTATTGGGTATTTGATTTATAATTTCAAACTTTTTTCACTTTTATATAACGCCAATCAATTCTTGACATTGTCGAATTGCAACAGTGAGATTGATGACATTAACGAATACCAATTGATTTCAAATTTTTAAAGTTATCATAGTCAAACAAAAACATAAGATTGATCCAACATATATGAGAGTATAAGAGCTGTACATCTCTTGTATGGTATCAGAGACATCTCTCGATTTTTTATTTTATTTTATTTTATTTTTCTTTTTTTTCTCTTCCGCTTTTCTCATCCCATGACTACTTAAACTTCAAACCTTGTCACCTTCACCAACTTTAACCATGTCAAATTGACTAAGGACAACTACCTAATCTGGCTGCCTCAAATTGTTCATCAATGGCCTCCGAGGTGGGAACGAATGGCTCAATTTCTTGCCCTCCAACCGTCACTACTACCGAAGATGCCGTTACCTCCACTAAGCCCAACCCTGCCTATCTGGCAGGGTAGACGCAAGATCAAATTGTACTACTAATTATGCAATTTCTGAAAAATTGTTGATTCATGTCACTTGTTGCACTACCATGTGCCATGCCTAGACGGCTCTAGAGATGATGTTCATGTCTCAATCTCGCGCACGCACCATGCACGTGCATCTTCAATTAATTAGCACACCTTGCATATCAAGTTCGTTGAGGGGATGACTCACGGTAGCAAGAGTGTCGATGAGAGTTTGGAAGCGGTGATGATATCCGCTATGGAGGAGGAGCCTTTCTTCAAAATGGTTAATTGAAGATGCACGTGCATGGTGCGTGCGCGAGATTGAGACGTGAACATTGTGCAGCGAGTGACATGAATTAGCAATTTTTTAGAAATTGTAGAATTAATCGCACCCAAAATAATTTGATATCTGAAGTTGGTAAGGTGATGAGGTTTGAAGTTTGAGTAGTCAGATACCATGTAAGAGCTGTGAATATAATATATTTGCTGCCTTACCAAATCTTTGTATTTATAGAGTAACACTTTACATGAGATTAGAATACTTATGTATTGTAAACACTATTAAGATAAGTTATACAAAGAGATAAGTTTGTTATCTTTATCTTGGGATGTTGATATCTGTAGTCAATTTGAGATTATCTTGTGTAGAGTTCTCATTGGAAGAGATGTCTCTAAGAGAGAAAGGAAATTAAGAAAATACTGTCCCTCATTACAATTGGTTGAGCATTATCGTGAATCTCATGGCAATGAGCAGTACTTGTGAAGTTGCCAATTGAATCCACTATCCAGCAAAAGATCCAGAAGGGGCCACAAAAGTCATTGTTCTTCTTCTTCTTCACCCAGCAGCTCATAGAGACTGCACAACTGCACATGCAAATGAAAAGGACTCCCTGTGTTGTCTTTCACTATCCTGCCATTTTTAACTATTTAAGTCTCTCTGTTTGAATTAAAATAACCCCAACAACAAAAAACAACAAAATGATGTAATTTTCTTGAAATTTGATAGCTAGACAACTAGAAAAGGACACCATAAATAAAATAAAAATGCTCAGTTGAGTGAAAAATGAAAGAAAAATGTCACTTTCCATTCTTTTAATTTTGGCACCATTAGCTACATCCTACATCAACATGCAATGCAATGAGGTTTAAACTCTAAATTCTACTTAATTTCTCTTTTTTCTTTTTGGGAAAATAAGTTACATTTAAATGCCTACACCTCAAATAATGCATAGAAAAGACAAAAATACGTGTGAAAAATAAAATTATAAGAGCATTTGTGTAGGGGTGCTGGTTTCGTTTGTCAGAGCCCGTTTGAGAGTTTGATTTTAAAAATTACGCTTTTGAAATTGTCACTCTTTAAAATCGTATAAGCGTTTGATAAAACATGTTAAAATCGCATAGGATTTTTTCACGATTTTAAAATTTGCATTTTTAAAATCGCAATTCCAAACAATCTAAAATTACAATTTACTTTAAAAACCCAGAATATTTTTTTAAAAAATTATGTTTGAAAATAAATTCTGATGTGATATAGAGGTAAAAATAATTTTGAATTTTTTTTTTTTTTTTTTTAATCTTAAAAAAAAAAAAAAAAAAAAAAGGAGAACGAAAAAATGTAAATTTCAGTTTAATTTCAAGAAGGATAATATGGTAAATGGACAGGAAGGCGCGTGGTTGTTGTTGCGCGGTTCGATAGGAAATTGTGAACAAATGGCGGAGGTTAAGGCACGTGACGAATGATGTGCAAAGTGGGGTCAGATGACGTGTTTAAGTGGGAACACAAATTTCACGCGTTGGGAAGCGCTTCTTGGGGGAGAGTGGGCGCGTGTGTCACGTGTGTAGCGCGTGCTAAGTGCCCTCTTGTCATCAACAATTAGTCAAATTGCTGTCTCTAGGGCATGAACTTTCTTTACCCCAAATCTAGGGCATGGATTTGATGTTGATTAGAGGGAGAGTGGGTTTAAGCCCCCAAATCACAATCTTTGTTGGAAGATTGCAATCTAGGGCATGGACTTGATGTTGATTAGAGGGAGACTGGTTTTAGCTAATTTTCATCAACAACTTTAATCAATTTTAGTAATTGACGTTATATCTGTTATGTCATGTCACGTGATATGACAGATACTAAATAATTAAATTTTATTATATCTGACGTAATAATATCATGTTAATTGTCAAGGTTGTTTATAAGGGATCGTAGTACTCATAGTATTTTTTAAGATGTATATGATTTTGACTTAAAAAGTGATCTAATATTTTGTTGGTCACAAACATCTTGACGTGATAATAAATTTATTGTGATGATAAAGAGATTATCATTTAGCTAGGTGGCCCGTTTTCCATCTTGTGTTTGGAAGCATTCATAATTGGTCTCCTATTCTCGCTTCCATTTGCATCAAGAATAGGAAAGACCCTCATTTGTAGTCCCTTTCCTCATTTGAATTAAAAAAAAAAAAAAAAAAGATTATCATTTAGATGTTGTGGTATGTTAGGGAAAGTAAAAAAAAAAAACAAAAGAAGGCATGGGCTGGCTAACCAAAAAAGGCCCTGGTCATTCACATTCATTTAACCTAAAGATTCTAACCAAATACTAAAAGCTAAAGAAGGCCTCAACATCATTTGACTCGGTTAATGAAACAGGAAAACCTTATTCACTTTGTTGTTGTGTCGGTGCTCATCAATTTAAGACTGATTCAAGGTTCAATTCGAACTGTTACATCAACAAAATGTGAGATAGTGATAAATTACTCAAATAGTTGATACATTATTTATAGCTTGCAACTAATTCGGAGTAGTTGATGAAGGACATGAAAGCATTAAATGGAGGCAAATTTTCAATGCCTTAGGTTAATCTAATGAAGGTGAAATGGGTTTGACAAATTGTTACCTGCCATTGACAACATCCAATGAAGTCCAAGTAGTTGGAATAAGGTTTTGGTGAACATACAATGGAATGGGTAATATGTCTTTTTCCTTGTTCTCTCCTGGCTTAATTATTTGGTGATCGATTGCTTTATATTGAAAAGGGCAGCATCTCATTATCCTTGGGACCCAAAAAAATCCTGACCTTCATTACCTTTGCACCAACCTTCTTAAAGGATGGAATATTTTAATTTTAATTTTTTTTTAATTTTTTTGTTTTTTTGTTTTTTGGGTTTTACTTCCAGCTTCACCCATAATTTGTAATGGAACTGTTGGAATAATATAAACAGATAAATTTCTTAATGTAAAATACTTTACATTTTTAGAGGGAGTGATAGTTTTTGAATTTGAAGTGTCTTCTCCATGATGATTATGTTTTCACTAACAGGCTAAGATCTACATCTATTAAGTCCACCACACCTAGCTAACTTGTTACATGAAAAACTTCATTTTAAATACATGAGTATAAGAGATATTTCACTTATATTCCGTCTGATTTGACCTCAAACCCTAACGGTATGAGTGACATTGCAAACTTTTTAAAGTCTAATGCACTAAATTGAAAGTTTTTAAAGTTTAAGAAAATGATTGCAAAAGCGTTGAAAGTTCAAAGGGTTAAATAAAGTTTTTTCTTAAAATGTATTGCATTAGCTGCAATTCTTATACTCCAATCCAATTCTTCAAAATTATTTTTTTAAAAAAAAATTCTTCAACATGATTGAAAGCCTTTACATTACAATAAATAGAGAGCATAGTATACCAGAAAAACCAGGCCATCTCTCGTGCATTTCATCTATTGAGTAACTATTGCTCCCCCTTGTTATAGGTTTTAACCCATGCATTCATTCATGGTAGGTGCAAATTCTGAGGCCAAAGAGGCAAAACATATATTTGATCTTTCCCTTTCTTGACAGGGTGAAGACAGCTTTCTGGGCATGGGACAATTTAATGGTGTACCAAATAAAGGACACAACTCAGAAGAATAATATATATTCCCAATTGTAAGGGAGATGTTGTAATGAATTCATGCTACTGCATAATACTCATAGAGCTTTTACCAGGAAAAGGAAAATACTCTTTCTTTCATTCTTGTTTCTTGGTTTATGAAAAAAAGAAATGATTTGTTGGGGTCTTGTTTGAACTAATGGAATTCCTCTAAATTGACTGCTCAAATTGTAGTTAATGGTGAGAGGTTCTAATGAGACACACTTGACTGTGCAAGTGAGATTTACACTTCGACATATCTGAATATTTGTAGAGGATTTTAAAGGATTGCTAAGAGCATGTTTAAGATTGTGTTTAAGAAATATAACTTTTAAGTCAAAAAAACGCTTTTTGGTTGTCAAATATGCGTCTTGGCTATTTTTTGACCCTTAAAAGCGCTTTCAATTTTTTTATTTTTTATTTATTTTACCAAACAGGTACATTTATTTATTTTTGAGTGTTAAATGCATTTTTAAACTTTTCAGACGCACACTAAAACAGACCCTAAGAGCATGTTTGGGATTTTGTTTGAGAAATAGAGCTTTTAAGTAAAAAAAAACGTTTTTTTTTTTTTGCAAAAGCTTTATTTTTAAGCTTTTATCAAAATGCGTTTTGACTATTTTTAAGTTTTTTAGATTATTAAAAGTGCTTTAAATTTTTTTTACCAAACAAATATTTTTTTATTCAAACGAATTTTCTGAGTGTTAAACGTACTGTTAGGCCTCTCAAACACATACTCACACATGCCCTAAATCTCACGTTGCTAATTTTTATGTGAAACTGTAATTTATAAAAAAATTTAAAAAAATTTCAAATTGACTAGTTACTTCCTACCTCGTTGCTCGAGCATCACCTATCCGAACAGGTAATGCCCTCTCTCATTAGCCAAACACAATCCCTTGTTTGAAGCTTTGCAAGTCTTTTACTGCCAACCGAATGCCCCTTAAAAGTTAGATGCCAAAGTGGAGCCTAGTCTCAGACCACAAAAATGGTAGGTAGCCCAAGATTGGAGCACTTTAACCTAGATGGTGACAATAATTACCACTCCTCTGTTACCATTCACCTGCTTTTTTTTTTTTTTTCATCATTTACCTTTTGGCTATCATCTCGATGTGTGTCTAAATCCAGAAAAAAAGAAAAAAGAAAAATGATGAGAGTGATCTCCAACAGGAGAAAACAGTACAAACAATCTTCAGCCATTATTTTGAGAAAATTCCTTGTACCAATATAGCAATTATTTCCACACTTTACATGATACTCAAAGAAATAAATGAAAAATAGATTTTGCCTCAGACTTTTTAACACGGCTTTCTGTTACAAGATTGCCTCGAAAATCACTTTCTTTCCTAGAATTGAGTAGAGAGCGTGTAAGAGTACTTCTAATATGTACTCTGCACAATTTTGAATTTGGTTCACCTCCTATGTTTTTCTTTTTAAAGCGAATAATTTTTGATACGATCGGTAAATTTGACAAAAACTTAACACAAATTAATAGATTATGGTTGAAGAGCCTAATTTGTTTAATTAAATGAGTTGAATTATGATTGATTTATATAGTCTTATACACACATATCTCGACACAACTTAAACCCAACACGCGATATTTAGAGATGGCACTTTCTGATACGACTCAGAAACTTGACATGAATTCAACATAATATTAATAGATTAGAATTGAAAGGTCTAACTCATTTAATTAAATGACTCCGTGAACGGAGCTTTGTTCACTTTATTCCGTCTACTCGACCAACCATTAGTATTCTAATATTACTCTTTATACCCAAGAAAATATGAGCCACTAATTTCAAGAGTTATACAAATTGTCTCATCTAGCAAACTTTTGAAAAATTGCATTACATTGCTGGAGGCAGATAAAGCAAGACCCTTTTCAAAATTGTCTGCCACTGTACTTTCGTTGCACTAGAATTATTTCACTTTACTGTGTAGCATGTGAGCAGCAATAGCAGAATCGAATCTTGAAATTTGCTTTGTTATTTCCTTTTCTTTTCCAAACCTGAAAGCAAGATCGTGCCGCAACTGTATATAGTCATTTGTACATCAATTGATAGACCATATAAGCTGTGGTAATGATCAAGATACACCCAAATACCCTTATACCTAATCTCTATTTGGTACAAAACAACCAGACAACTAAAAAAATTTCATCAACACAAAATTGTAACTGGCTATGTTGTATCAATTGGTTTGGGATTTGGGGTGTGACACCTAAAATCTTCAATGACAGAGGAGCTATGGGGGCAACTTTGTGCAGCATCAGGTCACCATAAACAAAGCATTAAGGGGCTACTAAAATGCTTGGTAGCATCAAATGTAAATGACTTCACTTCATCATATGCAGTTGTCCTTTAATTTCCATCCCAGCTTGATTGATTAAGCAGCAAAGGGCATGCCTTTTCTTTGTCCAGAGGTATCTGGAAATAAAATGATGAACAGTCAAGGATGTTAATAATGTCTTCACCGAAATGACTCGGGGTTTCTCTATGACTTAAACCATCCAGGCAACTCTCATTCTTGTCTTTAAGTAGAAAGCGTGAAGACGTGCCTTCATTTCGAGGTGTTTGAAGAGCATAATTGAAAGGTGAATAATGCTCCCTTGAGGAACCAGTTAATCCAAGTGCAGAGGAAAAGAGGGAACCTTCTATACCAGGACAATGATACGTCTTACTGAAAACCTTGCTCATTATATGATGGAGATTTTGAGGAGCACGGAAGATGCTATTATCTTTGCATTCAGTGTCATTCTTACAATCTTCAGCCAGATTAAGATAGTCCGGTGTAAGCGATAAAGCTAAAGGAAAATGGTTAACATCTGTGTATATATCTTCCTCGTCTCCAATAACATGTCTTCCAAAATCATGATCAGTATAGCTGGCCAACAGCGACTGGGACCGTGGTAATGGAATAACCTTGGGAGAACAGATGGATAGGAAGGATGATTTACTGAACTCATTCTCACCAAACCTATCATTCATTATGTGCTGATGATCATCACCCCATGAACTTGATGAAGGGGAATACACACTCAGCTCTGTATTTTTACAAGTATTAGATAAGTTTCTCTTATCTATACCCTCGTCAAAGTCCCAACCTAGAAGAAGAGCATGTTGCTCTCTTTGAATCGAATATTCATTTGGATCATGTAATTCACCCAGTTCTTTGAGATGATTGCACGCAAAAGATCCGTATCTTTTAGATGGAAAACCATAAGCTGAATCAGTGTCAGCACATAGAAATGGAGTTCTTCCTCCTAATTGATATCCGGGTTCCCTGGTTTCGTACTTGAGATATGCTATGGCATCCCCAATGGGAGAGTAGGAGTTTGAAAGAACTGCCTCCTGTGATCTATTCAACCAACAAGATGAAGGACTATCATCCAAGTGTGAGCCATAGTCAAGCTTCATAGAGTTTCTTGCAGGTATATAGCCTAGTTTTTTAAGCTGAACATCTGACTCCAAAGAAGCAAGGGACTGAGATTTGGTATCAATATCTACCTCCCCTGGCTTTGAATTCTTAAAAGCCTGCCAAATAAATAATTCATTTGGATCATGTACTTCATCCAGTTCTTTGAGATGATTGCATGCAAAAGATCCGTATCTTTTAGATGGAAAACCATAAGCTGAATCACTGTCAGCATATAGAAATGGAGTTCTTCCTCCAAATTGATATCCGGGTTCCCTGATTTCGTACTTGAGATATGCTATGGCATCCCCAACGGGAGAGTAGGAGTTTGAGAGAACTGCCTCCTGTGATCTATTCAACCAACAAGATGAAGGACTATCATCCAAGAGTGAGCCATAGTCAAGCTCCATAGAGTTTCTTGCAGGTATATAGCCTAGTTTTTTAAGCTGAACATCCGACTCCAAAGAAGCAAGGGACTGAGATTTGGTATCAATATCTACCTCCCCTGGCTTTGAATTCTTAAAAGCCTGCCAAATAAATAATTCATTTGGATCATGTACTTCATCCAGTTCTTTGAGATGATTACATGCAAACGATCCATATCTTTTAGATGGAAAGCCATAAGCTGAATCACTGTCAGCACATATAACTGGAGTTCTTCCTCCAAATTCATATCCAGGTTCCCTGATTTCATACTTGAGACATGTTAACACGTCACTAATGGGAGAGTAGGAATTTGAGGGAACCAACTCTTGTGATCTGTTCAGCCAACAAGATGGACCATCATCCAAGTGTGAGCAATAGTCAAGCTCCATAGAGTTTCTTGCAGGTATATGGCCTAGTTTTTTAAGCTGAACATCTGCCTCCAAAGAGGCAAGTGACTGAGATTTGGTATCAATATCTACCTCCCCAGGCTTTGAATTCTTAAAAGCCTGCCAGAGAAATAATTATCAGCTTAATGACGAACAACAACAGAATAAGTCACATCCATATTGATAGCAAAAAGAGCATACACTGTTTTCATTGTCCTCAGGGAACAGGCGGTTGAGAAGCAGAGAAACAAAATCGCACCTGAGAAAATTTCTACAAGTCCATGATATGAGGCTTAAACAACGAAATAACTTATTGATAGTATATGTCTAACCCCTTTGAACAGAGTTCTTCAATATGAGGATACGATGTCTCCACAACCCGTTGGCGTAGTTTCTGTCTCTTTTTAGAAAAGATTTCTCCGTGCATGTGCTGGGCCCCTGAGCATGATGACATAGTTGCAAGCATTTAATAATAAGCAAAGCATTCCTCCAGCATCTACAATTGCCAGATATAAAGTAATAAATGAGTGTTATAATCTTAAGCTAAACAAGCAATAAAGCTCCATGGGATCACCAAGAAGATGGAGAGAAAATAAATTTTGGAATCTTACAACGAAATGCTAAATAACTTGCAAAATTCCATAAGTTATTCCTTTCCCTCCATAAATTTAGCTACCAAACAAAGCACATTAAAAATTATTAAGGTTCCACAAAAACATATACCCCCAGGATTCATGGCATTGCTATATGTCTCAATGTTTTCCCATATGCTGCATATATCCTTTGAGATTGTACTATCTTCCCTTGGAGTTACCTCTAGCAACCAAAAAAGGTCAAAACTGGTTACTTTCAAGTATCATATGAAAGTTCTGGATTCCAATTTCACAGGATATATGCAAACTGAGTAATAAAAATTTCAGTAGTTGTTCTAATTTGGCATAATAATTTACAAAATGAGAATGTTAAAATAGGTATTATGCCAATGTGCAAAGAATCATGATTAAAGGTACAAAAAAGTCACGTAACATAGGTTTATGAAGCAGAACACTGCATTGACAGTCGGATTGAATAAACTGGTGGTTAATATTCTATGTAAGAATGTTGAAGTCTAGTGTTAGAGCACTTAAATCACAATTTGATCTAACCTGAGCCCAACAAATAAGCATACCTAGACAGCTCTCCAAATATGTCCATTGTTTCAACTTGCCTCAAGCAAGTGTCATGGTGCATGTGCAGCAACAGATATGAATCACCAGGAATCAACTACCGACAAACAAGTAGTCAACAATGACGGGGAAACATGCATGAGTTTTTGTGTGCTTTTACTAAAAATGATCCCAGGATAGTATAATCACACTTTTTTTTATTTATTTTTTATTTGATAAGTCAGTGTAGTTATACGTGTATATGATATTTTCGAAGGCATTAGAAACGACCAGGCAGTGCATTGTGGACATCGGATGAGGAGCTACTTCATATGATAATCTACTATAAATTGTTATGATAAAATTAAGAAAAAGTTCTAAGAACTAGATTGCATATTCAAATTAGAAGGAACAAACTCAATTTATTTGCAAGGAACATATATTCCATAGGAGAAATCATTTCTTGTAATGATTGTCGTTCCACATTTTTTATAACTTACCCAAGAAAAAATGGACTAATCAGTGTTAAACTACCACTTATCCTAAAAACTTAAATTAGTAAGAAATGATGAATTTAATCATTTAATTAATATTCTACTAATCCTCACCCATGGGCATAAACTCCCTTTCAATAAGTGAAGCCCAAGATATTAAATATTTAATTGAAATGAGAGGCAAACTGTACTTAGGACCTATGCTAAATGTAAGTTGATAGGAAATTATTAATTATTTAAAAAACAAAATTCAGAAGCATACCATGTAAAAGAAACACACCTGTGTTCTTTGATGCACCGCTAAGAGGTGAGAGGGATGACCTAAAATTAATAGGTGTAATGTTTTGAGTGACCAACGAGGACCTGAAGTCCTTGAAGCTATTTTTTACACTGTTGGTCCTCTCTGCAAAGTATGAAAAAAGCGCCTTATAATCCATCATTACCATTGCATTAATTACAAATTTTATTTTATGTTTTAAATTTTATTTACCTCCAGAACAACCACTAACTTGGAACTTCTTAGATTGGTTATCGTCTCTATGCGAATGAAGCTTGTGGCCTGCGTTTCCCTTTAACTTCTTAAAAAATGCAAACTCTGAAGTTTTGGGGTCATCAGCTGCATGTTAAATTCCAATGGAGTCAATTTTTCTGTCAATTTTCTCAAAACCATTAACAAACAATTCAAAACACAAAACACTTTTTCAAACCATAACTCAAACAAAACACTTTTCAAAACCATTATCGAAAGTAAAAATACAATACAATTACAACAATAGAACTCGAATATATTTAAACTTCGGGCACAAGAAAGAGAATTGCAACTCACATCTTGAAGCCTTCAACATTCTTACAGGACTAACAACACCAGCATCTGTGAGCTGCATTCTTTTCTTGCAGCTAAAATCTACAAAGAACGAAACAATAACGAAGTTTCAAACGAAGGCCTCAATTCACTATAGGTATACGCATATAAATACATGTAATTAATTAATAACGAGAGAGGAACTAAATTTTGAGAAATTAGGGGGAGAAGGAGAACCTTTGGGTCGGCGGGATGTTGGATTGGGGAATCGGGAATCGGAGCTCCTAACTCCATGGAGGTTCCGGAGCGGTGGTAGAGTTCGGATCGGTGATGGATCTTCAGGTGCAGTTTCGGAAATTCGTCGCTTCATGGTTTTTGTGGGCTGTGTGTCAATTTGCTCTGGTTTTGGTGTATCTTGAGGATTGCAGTTGCATGTGGGCGTTGAATGAAGGGGGAAGGAGAAGAGAGGGAGAGGGAACATTTGGGCGCCAAAATGGCACGTGACTGGGAGGGTGTATCAGGCTTTGTGACGTTCGGGGGAATATTTTGGTTTTCTAGTTCTCTTTGGATTTTATTTAGGAAAACAATTTCTTTTAGGGTTAAATACTCTTTTTTTCTCATAGAGTTTTAGGATTTTTTTATTTTTTTTTCCTTTTAGGGTTTCTTTTTTATATAGTTTTCATAAAGTCGAAGATGATATCTCCGTTAAAATTCTGTACAAAATTTAACGGAACGCCACGCCAACACCAATCAGATGTTATCACATGTCATATAATTAATTCTTTCTTTTATTTGTTTTTTTTTTTGGCTATCCACTCTTTCAAAACATTTATTTTTTTTACTCTCTATTTTAATTATTAGTTTTTACCATTCAATTTAAATATTTTTTATTTATTCATTCTTCGCTTCCAATAAAATGAAAGGAAAAAGAATCGATGAGTAAAGAAATTATTTATTTTGTTTGGTTGCGTGTACAATGCTCAAGCAGCTAGCTAGTCATCTTTTTCTTCTTTCTTTTTTGACCAATTTTTGTTACAAGACTAGACAGAATAACCTCTAGCCCAATAAAAATGCTCTAATAAGTCAAGTATAAATCGATTAACCTAACCTTTTGGTTAGGCTCTACTCTAGTGAGCGGATCAGTAAAATGAAAAGGAACAGTTTTATGGTCAATGATTGTCATATTATTTAAAATTTTTAAATACCATAATACATATACATGATTAAATTCATAAAATTTAATCTATAAAATGATTTTTCTTCGTTTCGCTTGAAATTGAAGGGATCTTTATTACGATAAAATCTATTAAAAACACGATATTTCTATCTTAAAATTTACAATTAAGTGTATAATCCTATACATTTATGCTTTTTTTTTTGGACAATACCTGTAGGGCATTTGTGTGTGCACTTACAACATCATTGCATAATCCATTAAAAGATATTGCTATCACTACAGCAAAACATGTGCTCCAACCAAACAACATAATTGCATAGAAAGTTCAGTAAAACATGAAGTTCCTTACCAAAGCACCCTCACTCTCATTACAAAACCTAACTACATTTTGGCATCAACCCACATCAGCATAACACTGTATTCCACAAAAGGATATAGACTACCACCACCTCAAATTCCAGCAGCAGATTGAGGGGGACCTTGAAGGAATCAACAGCATCGGCAAGCTCATCAGATGTTGTTTCAAGTCTTCATAGTGCAGAGATGTCGCTCATTTCACCAGAAACTTGCATATATATAATATCATCTTACCAAAGAGCCTATGAGCAATGAATGAAATAAGAGCAGAGAGGAATACAGAGATTAATTATCATCATCATCATCCCCCACGACAGTATCTTTTCTTTTATGCAAGTCTAGAGTGAAAAAAATCTATAAAGGAAACAAAAGAAAAGAGAAAAATCCAATAGATCAACCCAGCAGAGACCAAGAAGCTCGTCAGTTATATGCCAAATCTATGTGGGATACAGAAATCTACCAAAACTATGATATGCCGATATGATAGAACTTCTATCAACCCAACGATTCTGGTCAATGAAGCACAGATTCTTTCAGTGGATTATAATGAAGACAGGACTGGTAAACTGAAACTAATAATGAAGTAAACAAAAAGATTAATGAAACACAGATTCTTTATAGCCATTCTTGTTTACACATACTGACAGATAGCAAATTGTTAGCTGGGTATGTAAGGGCTAGAAACAACAATCTTCAATAGCTGTAATATTACGCAGATTTATAGTTAATAGCCTGAAATGCATGTAGGTGAAAATGAACCAATTGTATTGGAATTACCTGACATATACAATCATCAAGACTTGAAGTGTTCCATTAGGATCGCTAGCTTACGATCCATTTCTTTTTGTTTTTCCTCCGTTACTCGTAGTCTTTCCTCAATCTTTTGTTGTCTTTCATCTGTTTTTCGTTGTCTTTCCTCCGTTTTTCGCTGTCTTTCCTCTGTTTCGCGGTGTCTTTCCTCAATTTGCTCCAATCGCTGCTCCATTTCTCTCAATTCCTCTTTTATTTGCATCAATTCATGCTGCGACTGATCCCACTTATGCTTGTAGTTGTCAGGATTGTGACTAGACCGAAAAGTGGATGAGGGACGTATGCCAGAGTTCCTCATACCTCTGATATGTCCCATGCCTTTGATATGTCCATGTAAATAATGACAAACCAAGAATAGAATCAACTGCTATGTCTCTTACAAAACTAGAGCAAACAACCTAAAAAAAAAAAGACAGAAAATCTTGCACCATTCTCTACAAATGCTCCAGAAAATGAAACCCATTAACAATTTGAGCTTAGAAATTTGATGCAAGAAAGCCTTCCCCAGTTCTTTGAGCCGCCCCCGGCTCCAACTCTCTTAGCCATGCGAATAAAAATAAAAACTGGAAAAGAAACTAATACCTTCAACCATTATACCACGTAATTGCCATTTTTCACAAAACGCATTCACGAATCCAACATTGCTAATCGCAGCAAAAACAAATTATATCTATAAGTATACACACAAAAGAGAAAGAAATAGAGAACTGACGTGGATTAGGGTTTGCAGAACAAAGTGAGAGATGAAAGGCTTCGACGCTGAACGGCAGAACTCCTCCCCGTCAGTTTTCTCTCCGTTACTGTCACAATCCAAGCCACACACTAAAAGCGTCAACTTTTACCCGAAAAATCCAAAAACAAAAGCAAAATCACAAACTCCGAATTCGAACCGTCAATTTACATCCGAAAATGTTGAAAATAAATAAATAAATAAATATAAATTTACTCACCGATTGGCAGAGGCTTTTTAGGAGAGGAAAGTAGAAAATATTCAAAAAGCAGAGCTTTGCTACGAAGCGCTTCGAAAATAAAACCAGAGATTTGGAGGTCTGAAGGAAGGAGAGGAGACTGGTTGGATGGAAACGAGGGTTACAAGTTACAACTTAGAAGGAAGCTTGAATGAGGGCCACGTGTATTTTGAAAGTGTTTCTCTTTTCTTTTATTAATTTTACTTTAAAAGTCTATTGGGTTATGGAGATTCTGGAACCATTTCGAATTGCCGTGGGTCACGGTTGGTTGGGTTGGGCCATTTACTAAGTTAGTGGGTCAGTTATGGGCTATTAGTTGGGCCACAACATTCTTGGTTACTTGGCAGTTATTTTGGGCCAGTTTTTAGAGTCTATTATATAAGGGTCCGTTGTTAATGAAAAGGGCAAGAAATTAATTGCCTTGTATTCTTCAAGTGTGGAGGATGCGGAGGCTAAAAGTGACAATCCCTCTTCATATGTCGAGTTCATGTCATATTAAGGTATGAGTATAAGATTATATAGGTCAATTTTAATTTGACTTATTGAATTAAACAGGTTCAATCCCTTAACCCTAACCCTATAATTTTGAATTGAGTTCATGTCGGATTTGTGGGTTTTGTAAAAAATTGCTATCTATTATGTTGTGTCGATGCATGGGTATAAGATTATATAGTTCAACTCTAATCTAACCCATTTAATTAAATAAATCAAACTCATCAATCGTAACACTTTAATTTCGTGTCGAGTTAGAGGGTCTTGTCAAAAATTGTCAACCTTAGTGGAGGGTTTGGCCATTTAATGTGTGAAAATTACATTCTCATTCACTAAGTATATATAAACAATATCTAAAGCCATTACAAGTGGTATATGGTAGCCCTTTGTTTCCAAAAGAGAGATTTTTGGTTAAATGAGAGAGGGTTTTGAGAGGAAAATAGCGTGCGGTCAGTTAAAACGCTATTGTTGGCAATTTGGATTTCTAATTGTTAGGGAGATAAACTGTTACAAAGTTTTACCAAGAGTATATTAATATATATATTTAAAAAGCACTATAATCCAAAAATTTAAGCTAATCGGCTTTAGTCTATTTAAGTATATTAATTATTATTATTATTATTATTATTATTATTTTCTCAATATAAAACTCACAACGTTAATAGTTCATAAGTTTTTCTTGCCCAATTTTGACTATACAATATACTTGAGCCTTTATTGGGCTGCCGCACATGCATCATCATTTGTATCTTTGTAAAATTTGAGAATTACATATTTCTCCTCATCCTCATGAATATTGTAATAGCCATGTATGAGGCAGCAAAGCTGGGGCATATGATTCAGTATCATAGGCAATATCTTAGTTTGTCCGGACCCTCTTAAGGCATTTGAGATTCTGATAAAGAAGGTTTGGATGAGAAAACGCACGAGTAAAACAAACAACTAGGATTGGGTCAAAAAAAATCTAGTAAAATGAATAGCAAAATGCAAAATTCGAGAAAAGAAAAGAAAAAACATGACTTGTAATCACATTATCCAAAGAACTGGGATATGGTGCATAGGTGGCAGCACCCTAGTGGAGGAAACGATTTATTCAACTTGCGAAGATCAGATAAATCTCTAGACAACTTAGAAAAAATCCAGATCATTCAAAGCCTCTCAATCTTTGATCTATTTTGTCCCACATCCATTTCAAAGCTTATTGATTTTGGGGAGGGACCGAGAGAGAGAGAGGGAAAAACAGAGAGATCAGAGAGACAGAGAGGCAGAGCATGGCAACCTGCAACATGGCATCGGCTGCTTCTGGGTTTGTGCTAACACCTAATGTTTCAAGCAGCACAAGTTCATCTGCCAGGAGCAACATGGTATGCTTCCCTGTCAAGAACAACAACAGCAGCTACAACAACTCAAGGCTTGTTGTCGTAAGGGCAGCTGAGGAGGGTGCAGCTCCACCAGCCCCCACCGCAGCACCAGCTGCAGGGGAAGCTCCAAAGCCTAAGCCACCACCGATTGGACCCAAGAGAGGCACTAAGGTCAGTAACCCACCTTGTCACTCGTGTCAAGCAAATTGATACCTGAAATTACTGAAGATAAAGGTTCATCATAACATATGCTTATGAACCTATCGGGTTATGGGTATAGTATTATATAGGTTAATTCTACTCCGATTCATGAAATGGGTCTTACCCTTGTCCTTAACTTGCTAATTGTGTGTAGGATTTGTGGGTTGTGTCAAAATTTGCTGACCTTAGTGTCATGTGTTGAGACATGTGATTATATAGGTTAGCTATAGGATCCGACTCATCTAATTAAAGAGCTCTGACCTTAACTTGCTAATTTTGTGTTGGGTTCTGTCGAATTTGCTGGTTGTGTAAAAAATTGCTAGTTTTATATAAAACTGAATGGATTACTGCAAAGTAACAAAAAGCCTAGGGACCATTGGAATGTAATTCTTGTTTGTACCCATTTTCATTGTTGATGAAACTAACAAACTCATAGTCAGAGCAAAGGGTGTTTTATTAGCCTTTCTTTTTCCTGGTATGTGTAAATTTTTTGGAAGAATGTAGGCTGACTTGAGCTTCCTGGCCTCTTATTAGTATGTGGTTTTATCTCATACTAGCAAACAAAGTAAAATGGAGAATGTCAAGCACTTGTAGAATTGGCAATTGTAATGGAGATTGATACCTTGAAAGTCTTCCAGTGACACCATAATATGGCATGTTGAGAGTTATACCACTCAACCCAAAAGTTTAAGCTTATGGATTTGGGTCTCTTGTGACATCTTTCTAATGTGAGCCTCAACTTTTTTTAAACTAACACGTGTGTACTTAACGACTATGATTAATATTTATTCATTTCCACTTCACAAGATTTCAGTTATGTAGTTGGCATTTTTTTAAATTATCTAATCATACCCAATTTCTTTTTAATAAATTACTTTCACTCCTCAGGTTAAGATTCTTAGGAGGGAGTCTTACTGGTACAAAGGCACTGGATCTGTGGTAGCTGTTGACCAGGTCAGTGCTCTATCTTTCTCTTCCATATATTTTTTTTTTGGCAGAATATGATCCTCTATATTTCACATTCTCTCAATTTCAGCCATTTTATATTTAGAATTTAATGTTGTTGTATCTAACAGTATAAATGATGTTACGTGATAGATATGTTGGCACGTCATTTACATTGTTAAATAGAACAACATTGAATCCTGACCATGAAATGAATCCTTGTCCATTTTTGGTTATTGTTTAAGCTTAAGTATTTGATTTTCTGTGTCGAAATCCATTTGACAGGATCCAAAGAGTCGCTACCCAGTGGTGGTTCGGTTCGACAAAGTAAACTATGCAAATGTATCTACAAATAACTATGCATTGGATGAGATTGAAGAAGTTAAATGAGTGATGGTTGTATTGTAAGAGTAATTGTAATTCTTCCACTATTCCACTCTCTAGTGTGTGTCAGGAATGTGTATCATACTCTCTTTGATTTCTTGTCTCTTGCTTATAATGTTATGATCAGATCGATATTGTTCATGACAGACCACATTGGCTGTAATTTGAACCAGTTTTTAAGAAAGGAAGGCCACCATTAATTCTACAATTATAATAACACCACAATCTTTTTTCCATAAGATTTCCTTTGCAAAACAATATGAAAAACGGTTTCTGAGACATTTTTAAACTTTTAAGAGCAGAAAGCAACTTGAATCCTTCTTTTTCATTTTTTTCCATCTTCTTTTTGGACTTGTTCTGTAATGATGGACAACATTTGAAGAACATGGCTGATGAGATTGAACCATTATAAAATCGTCCTGGTAGAGGATTAATGCTAGCACGGTCTCATTGAAGTAGCCCTTCTAGAAACAATCTGAAAAGGTCTAACCTTGTACAACCACAAGATTGCTGGCAAAACCTTGTGAGTTCTGCAGTGCAAGAGCAAGAGTTTTGGCAGAGCACCCAAATGTATATGCAGATGAAATGTAAAATATGGCCGTCGCCTCTTAACCAAGATTGACATCAATCCGTAAACCCAAAGCTACTGCTTGAATGGCAAAAGCATGTCTCAAAAAATTGCAAAAAGATAGTGTACAAGCTACCCATGACTAACAGGATTTTTAGCCTCCAATGTGGCCTGTTGGTTTTGTGTCCAAATGACAAAGCTACAGGTCCAAAGTTCAAGGACAATTGGCATGTGTGTGTGCCTGCTCATGGGTAAGCGCGCTTTTGTGTGAGAGAGAGAGAGAGAGAACAAACACAATTTTCCAACTTGGAGCATTTTCTTAGGATCATTATCATTAATTTGCAGCAACAAATGAATATGAAAGAGTTGCCCATGGCAGCTTTTATGGCAAACACCTATGCAAACCGCAGAATTTATAAATTCAACACATTCACCTCTTAGTGGTTCCCATGGTTCAATTTGTTTCTGAACAGTCATTTTTGGCAGAGAATCATATTCCATAATCACAGAAGTTTCCATAATCATATTTTTCATTGTAGTAGTGAAGTATCTTCCAAACAATTTAAGAAAGGAAACAATTCAACAATTTATAAATGCATGCATCCAGCATGATTTTATAAGAAGCACAAGCATCATTGTACCTTTGCCATTGATGACAATCTCCGCTTGTGCTTCAAAAAAAAAAAATAATAATGAAAGAAAATACAAATGATCTTGCTCCCAAGAAATAATAAACTGGGCTAAATGTTAAAATCATGGATAGAAGACCTATTCTAACAGAATGCTGTTATAGGTAGCAAGTCAAGGAGAGGAGCAAAAAAGAATACAGAATTGACCAATGAATAACCAATAAATGCATCAAGTTCACAAGGAGGCTATCATAACTTTTATCAGAAAGGTGTAAAGTGAGGTATTATAATTCCATCAAGTTGAAGAGAAAGTGACCTTCAAAACACAGGAAACACCCTCTTCAAAGAACTCTTCCATCCATGCCATCCAAAAGACCTGACCATATTCCCTTTACAGGAGGTAATTGCGCAATAAATGCATTCCAAGGGGGGTAACCAACGCCGCTACCACGGACACGCCCATCCATCCGAAGAGATAGATATCTGAAAAAATGTATACGCATAAACAAAATCACTTAATGCAAGCATTCTTATGCTAACTTCCCACATATATATTCAAGAGCATCTATCCATTAAATAATTTTTTTACAGCAGACAGACTCAATAAACTCATTCAAAATTGTCTAGAGATGTATCATGTACAATGATTACCATGATATTTGATTACAGTCTAAAAGAAAGAACAGAAATACAAAAATAAGAAAGGTGGGTTGGGATGGGTTGGAATTTAACATGAAGCGAACTGGAATAAGGCATGCAAATATGCATGTAAAATTCATGAACTTCTTTTGTTCAAGAGTATAATATGTAGAAAACTTACACAGGAGACTCTGAGGGAACATCAGCCAGCGTTTTCTGATCATCTAGCCACCTATTGTTTATAAGAACAATATCATATATGTGAGAGACATCAACAGCCTGAAACGGATTGACACTTATTCAATGGACATTGTCACTTACTTGGACCACTCAGAAACAAAAGCAGGTGACAGCTGCCAGAGTCTCTTCCTTTTGGTTGTAATCTCCTTGTTCTCTTCATTTTCTTCAAACTCAAAATTAGGCAAATTTCCATCTGTAGCGAAGGGTACTACAAGCACTCCTCTCTCCAAAAGGCTTTCAGTGAAAGGTTCACTTAGTCTAAAAGACTCCATAATGTACGATGCAGGGCCAGCACAAATTACAAGACGAGCAAACCCTCTCAAAGAGCTGGCAGGGATAACCTTCTTTTGGTCCACACGGAGCTTAAGATTTGAAAGGCTTTCCTCCCTTGAAAGCCTAGCCAGTTGAGCATTCTTAGCATTGTTCTCCCTAGAATAAAGGAATGCAAAAAGAGAGACTGCTCCAATGTCTATGCCAAGACCTTTCACCATGTCAAGGATTCCAACTGCTTTTGCGGGGTTCGTTAGAGCAGCAATCAATTGTGTGGTTGCTATTAATCCTCCCAGAGTACCACTTGCTATGAAAGCAACATAAAAGAACATCCGAACAGTCCGAAAGGGAGAAAGAACTTCGCTCCGTATTTTGGCTGTAGAACTGACAACAAATAAAATTATGATTACAAGGAATCCTCACATGTAAAACAGAACCTGGTAGTGGTAGGAAAAGCATTGGATAAAAAGAAACCAAGTTAGAGAAGAAATTGAAAATGCAACCAGCCTTATTTTCTAATATATCTTTTTACTTATACTTTAAAATCAGTTCGAAGTGCAAACACAATAAAGTGAATTGCTACTCAATACCCTTTTTTCATTTGCTTTATTTGAGTTTAAATTAAGGAGTGTAGTTTCGGAAACTAATATCTATTTATTCGAAAGACAGTATACTAAATGATGTCTCCAAAGTTGGATTTTTTAAATCGAACCAAGAATATGGGTCAGAGGAATTATAAAGAAGCATGTTGAAGTAAGTGAAATAAATTGGATTTTCTTCTTTCCCTAGTTTTTTTAAGAACTGCAACACTTCAAGTTATCTCATGTCAGTCCTCAGTAATTACCAAAGAGTCTCAGATACCTCATTCAGGCATACAATATAAGCATGTTTATTTCTAAATTTCCTTTCTTATTACTCATCCCTCTCATTATCCTCAAATCAACTATTCCAGATCTTTGGACACTCCTTTGACGTCCTAGAATCACACACTACAAACCATTATCTTTCAAAACCATACAACAGTTTGAAAACTATTCGATGCGTCAATCACAAAATCGCACCAAAAGGATCCATGTTCATGAGATGTCACAAAGCACCTGAATGTGAACCTAATTAATTGGGATTAACACTTAGTTGAGTTGAGTAGAGTTGAGAATCACAAAAAAAAAATCGCCACTTTTCCAATCCAGCTCAATATTTGTTAAAATATTAATTAAATGATTAAATCAATCATTTCCTATCGGTTTGAACTTTTGAGATAATGATAGTTTAACATGGTATTAAGATCAAATGTTTCATCAATTCACTTTGTATTTCAATTAAATATTCAATGTATTGGGCCCCTCACTTACTAAAGATGAGTTTGAACCATACACGAGGAAGAGTGTTAGAATATTAATTAAAAGATTAAATGAATCCATTCCTACCGGCTTTCGGGATAGGTGGTGGTTTAACAATTTTCATAAACAACATCCCCTTCTTGTTGATCAAAATGAGCACTATATTTCTTCGTTGGCTCAATATTGAATATTACTTGGCAAAAAACGAAAATCTCTCTCCCCATTACAGGATAAAAGGTACACTCCCCCCCCCCAAACACCCACAATTCAAATTCAGAAAAAATAGTAATACGAGAGATAGAGAGCACCTGATTTCAGGGGATGGCTTATTAGCAGCGGAGCAGATGATAGTGGAAGAACTTCGCTTCAGGCTGCGTGGACAGCGGCATGCTACTGCGTTGACAACGGAGCAGATGTCAGAAGGGACCAACCCGGTGTTTCTGTGAACAAGAAATTGGCGGCAGAGAAATTTGAAGTTGTTGCTGCAGCTGCTGCCGCCTTTGTGATGAAGAGGTTTCGGCGGTCGGAGAATGTACGGAACTTTTGCCACAGAAGCCATGGCTAAGTGCTAATCACCAGTTGGTGTAGTTTGCCGCTTGTTCAGAGTCTTTTGCCAACTGCTTTTGGATGGATCAGATGGATGACCACAATATTGCCACGTAGACGCTTGACCGTTGCCCCCCATAAGCCCAAGTTACGTTGTCGATTACTTGATTTTTGGGGTGGTGAAACTTTTGGGATGGAAAGCCCCCAAAAAAAGAAAAAAAGAAAAAAAAAATGGTGTAGAAATTCAACAAATTAGAAAAGAATTTCTGAGGATTAATTAGGCGGAGTAATGCAACATGTCTTTCTCGTATCCTTTATAATTTATGTGATTTTTAAAACCACAACTGAATTTATGACTGATCACTATTAGATTTTGATCTAATTGTGATTTTAAAAGTCCCCAAGAGATAGCTCAATCGGCTGGAATTATGCTTAATAAAGCGAAGATCACTAGTTCGAATCCCCCTCTCCCTCTTGTGTGGACATATTAACAAAAAAAAAAAAAAATGATTTTGAAAGCCACATCACTTTTAGAGGGATAAAAAAAAAATTAAAAAAAAAAAAAAAAATCAGTATTATTCCCTAATTATCTTTGGTCAGTGTTTGGCACATTATTATATTAATTAAATAATTTAAATTCATTTTTTTAATTATTGGTGATTCAACATAACATGGTATTAGAGTAGGATGCAGATGTCCTAAGTTCTAATCTTGTCTTTATAATTCATCTTATATTTCAATTAAATATTTCACGTGTTGGAACTTACTTATTAAGAGGGAGTTTGAACCCACATGTGAAGAACAATGTTAAAATATTAATTAAATAATTAAAATCATAATTTCTTACCGGCTTAAGTTTTTGAAATAATTATTAATTCAACACATATATTACATGTCTGCTTAACAAAAAGAATCGCTTTAATACTTTGATTTTGTTTTGTTCCACTTGTAGAGCCTCACCAAATGTGTTTATTAAGACAGTAACTTGTGTTTCTGTAATTTATATAAGAGATTGTTTTCTTCGTTTTACTCATTTTGTTGATTTCCATACTTTATTATAAGTTCATGTCAAACTGACGTGACAATTTATGTAACACTTATCAAGTTTTGTGGCTAACGTGGTAAGTACAACGTCAATTAGTGGTTGACGTAATAAGTGTTACATAAACTGCTGCTACAATTTGTAAGGGCATTGCAATAAAAATTATAATACCCCAAATATTTTCGTTTGTTTTGTTGGTGTACTCTTGGGCATGTATTCTTCTCCTTTTCACACTAGTATTTGTTAAAGATATCCAAAGTCAAACATACCAAAAGACTTCAATAAAATAACTTTTCTCCTTATCCTTTGAAATTCAAAGCTGATGAAGACCAAGAAAACCAAATCATTTGTTCAAGTACTATATGAACTCATTTCCAGGTTAGAAAGAAGATCACATAGCCAACAAGAATGGAAGAAGTGAAGCTCCTGGGAGCCTGGCCTAGCAGTTACTGCTACAGAGTTATATGGGCTCTGAAACTCAAGGGTGTGAAATATGAATATGTAGAGGAGGATCTTTCCGACAAGAGTGATCTTCTTTTGAAGTATAACCCAATTCATAAGAAGATCCCAGTGCTTGTTCATGGTGGAAATCCAATTTCTGAGTCAACTGTTATTCTTGAGTACATTGATGAGGTTTGGCCACATAATCCCTTGCTGCATCATGACCCTTATGAGAAGGCCATGGCAAGATTTTGGACAAAGTTTGAAGAGGAAAAGGTAATACATATTTTAATCTCTATATATGTTTATTTAACTCCATTTAAGAGTATGAAATTCTCAAATTACTAGTGGGGTTTTCTTCCTCTTTATTCCATATTCTTTCATGTCAAAGTTCTCAAGAAATTTTCACATTGAACTGTTTAGGACTTAAAAAACCCAATCAAGTAGTAAACTATGTTTTTCATTTAAAAAAAAAAAAAAAAAAAAAAACATTAGAGGAATTCTAGCAAACTCAAAACTAGAAAACTTGATTAAGGGTTCATTTGGTTTAACGGTTTCAAAAAGTGTGGTTTGAAAAATATCAATTTCAAAGCGCAGTTAATGAAAATTTAATTTTTAAATATACAGTTAAGTGTATTTAAAATTGCTCATTTTAGAAAATGCACCCCTTTATCTGCTACTTGAAAACCATTATTTGTTTTTTAAAAGCATTCTGAAACGAGACACTTTTTGTGATTTTGTTTAAAAACGCACTTCTAATTTACGAAATCGCAGGGTCAAAAGGATTGTAAGAATCTCTAACCTCTTGTTTTTGGCTTCCCTAGAGCCCCATTTTTTTCAGTTTCTTTCATGCTGTGGGAGAAAAGCAAGAGAAGGCAACAAAAGAAGCCAAAGAGCTGCTGAGAATAATAGAAGATGATGGCCTTGGGGGGAAGAAGTTTTTTGGAGGCAATGAGATTGGATTGGCAGACCTTGCCTTTGGCTGGTTATCTGCCTGGCTCGAAGCTATGGAAGAAGCAGTTGGTGTAAAACTGCTGGAAGCTGACAGCTTCCCACGCCTACATGCTTGGAGGAAAAACTTCAGGGAAGTGCCTGTGATCAAAGAGAACCTTCCTGTTGGCAAAGAAATGCTGGAATATTTCAAACGCCTAAGGGAGATGTTTATTGCATCAGCAACCTCATGAATCTTAGCTTTGGAATTTTCCATGCAGGCTTTGTTCTTTATTTCCATTGTTGGGATTTTTTTTGTTTTGTTGTTTTTGGGAACCCCTCGAGGCAAGACCCTTTTAGGATCCATCCATGTCTGGTAAACTCTAGATACACGACCTCGCCCGTAAGAACCATGTATTATGTGAGGTAATTGAGGAGACTCGAATAGTTGGCCTAGTGATATTACACCAGACAAGCGACCATTCAAACTAACCCTTGCGGGCCCATTGGTGGGAATTTGCAATATGATTTCATTATCACTTGTATTCTCATTGAATTAGTCATTTTCACGTTAGTTTATAAACGTAATAGATGTCATGTGGACTACAGCCCGATAAAAACTAAGGCTAACAATTTTCATAAGAAAATGTTTGGAGTATTACAGCTTTTTATTATAAGTTACTTACAAACTCACATGACCGTTTCCATTTTAGTGGTTGACGTGACAAGTGTCATGTTGATTGCCACACAACAGTCCACATTTTAGTGGTTGATGTGGTAAGTATCACGTAAACTATATGTCAGTTTGTAAGAAATTTGTAATAAAAATTATAATACTCCTAATAATGTTAATTATTGGAGGCTGCGATGATAGACTAGTCATAATCAATAAATTAATTTCTTATAAATTTCGTGAGGTACATTAGTTAAGCATAATAGCACCAATACAAGCACATTGATTAAGGCCCTAAAGAATAATTTAATAAGGAATGACAGATTCAATGAAGTTTCCTTTGTCACAACATTTACATTTCTTTTTTCCTAGTCAATCATTGGCAGTTTCAAAGGTTGAATGGGTAACGCCACTTGACCCACCAATCAAACCATTAACCCACCCAAAAATATCTACTCAATTTTGTCACAACTTTTTTTTTAGCATAAAGATAGATTTTGTAAATAAAAAATGGCCATAGTCAATAATGGCTCCTAAATATAGCACTTCTGTCTAAATAGTCCAACTATATGCTTGCAGCTCAGGCAATGACTCTAATATATATGTATATATACACTCATTGGCATAGGTAGTAGAAAGAAGATAACAAGAATGGCAGAAGTAAAGTTACTAGGAGCTTGGCCTAGTCCATATGTTTCGAGAGTCATATGGGCTCTGAAACTGAAGGGAATCAAATATGAGTATGTAGAAGAAGATGTATTACATAACAAGAGTGAAATGCTTTTGAAGTACAACCCAGTGCATAAGAAGGTTCCAGTGCTTCTTCATGCTGGAAGACCAATTGCAGAATCCATGGTCATTCTTGAGTACATCGAAGAGATGTGGCCGCAGAATCCTTTGCTTCCAGGTGATCCTCATCAGAGGGCTATGGCTCGGTTCTGGACAAAGTTTGGGGAGGACAAGGTAACTATGCCTCTAAATTTTTCTTTCTTATTGTTCTAAAAAATCTCACAAAATGGCTTCTTCATCCAACCAATTTCAATTTTAGAGGTAGTCCGACTACCCTAAAGGCTTCAAGGATCGCCAGATAACCCCCTTAAGACTCAAAGGGGTGGCCGATCACCTCCTTAGGAGTTTTGAAGGTGGTTCAACCACTTCCAAAAGTCTTGAGGTGGTGGTCGAACCACCTCCTTAAAGTAACTTACCATCTTAGATTACCCTTTAGGGTAATGAATCATCTTAAAAATTGGTCGAGAACCCTTTTTTTACAATTTCTTTTGCCTCAAAATGGATGATGTGACAATTTTGATCATTCACTTTAAATGAACAATCTGTAAGTCTTGCCATTTCTTAAGAATTACGGGGATCCTAATCCAAACTAATTGATATGAACCGTCCAAGAAGAAAGAAAATAAAAGAAAAGAAAATGTTATATTAATTAAATAGTTTGGATTTGACTACTTTAACTATCATAAACTGCATACTCAAACTTTGAACAGCAAATATTTTGTCTAGACTCAGAAAAGAAGATTGAGATGTTACCACCTCTAACCAGATGCTTCATGTAATTTAGGACGGAAAATTTTTTGCTTTCTGGAGGACTGCAGGAGAAGAACAAGTGAAGGCAACAAAAGAAGCTCAAGAACATTTGAGAATCCTGGAAGAGCATGGTCTTGGGGAGAAGAAGTTTTTCGGTGGCAATGAGATAGGACTAACTGACCTAGCTTTTGGGTGGATGGCTTTTTGGCTACAAGTGCTGGAAGAAGCAGCTGGGGTCAAAGTGGTGGAAGCTGACAGCTTCCCTCGCTTGCAAGCATGGATGAAAAACTTCAGAGAATTTCCAGCAATTAAAGAGAACCTTCCTGATCGCAATGCATTGTTGGCATATTTCAAGCATCGAAGGAAATCCTTCGTCTCCACTTAAGCATCCTAAACACTAGCGTCATTGTGGTTTGCAATTTGGATTGAGATCTCCAATAATTTTGCTGTCTGAATTGCTAGCAATCCTAACAACAAATGTGAGAGTTCTCATGAGACTCGTCTGTCCAAATAAGTCTCAAACAACCTACTTTACCAGTTTGAACAAGTAGATCTCATAAAGACTCACATTTGTTTGCTAGAGATCCGAATCCTTGAAATTCAATGGCATGAATGCTCTCAATCTTTGGATGTGATTTTCCAAAAATAAAAAACCACAAATACGCGTGTATCTATAGGCTTACAAAAGAAATAGCAGTGTGAATGGAAGAATATTCTGTATCTCTTTAGTGTGTCAACAATTATGGTGTATTGTTTATCCTAGTCACTCAAATTGGCAAGTTGTGAGGCCATTTTCCAGCTAAAACATACATGATAAATAACTTTAAGAGTGTTGCTAGGGATGCTTCAGCTTTTCCGACAAGTGTCTTACAAATTTGACGTGGCAGTCCATAATTAGTAAAACAATTGCATTTTTCACTCTTTACATGGGTATAAAAGAGCTTAATCATTTTACCAGTTATGAACAACCACATCAAATTTGTAAGAAAATTGTAGTAAAAGTAGCCCAAGCATTTTTCTAACTTTAGTTTACGGTTCTCCTTGTCCTCATATAGAAAATAGGTTTTGCTTTTAGCCAATTCTAATACAGGTTAAGCACGATAACATCTCCATGGCAAAATTGATCTAGCTCTTACTCTGGCATTGCATAAAAATTCACATCAACCTTCATAACATGCATAATAATCACTTTGAAGACAGTAAATCACCTTAGTGTTTAAGAGAAATGCTACATTCACTCCCACTTCCACGCTTCCAAGTGCATACTCACTGATGTGGCTCTAAAAATCACTATTAGATCCAATATTCAATAGTGATTTTTAGTGCCATGTCATGAAGTGTGCATTTGGAAATGTGAGAGTGTGTAGCATTTTTCTAGTGTTTAATATTGACACGGGAAGCAAGGCTTTTAGGCCACTCTCTTTATACCCAGATTAACTTTACATATATCTACAATTAGATAATAAAGAATTCATAAGAAGCTCAGTAATTATCTGACCCTTAGTTACTTCTCACTTCCAGACACAAAAATTATGTAATCTCTAAACAGTTATTTCCTCATTAAATTTCCAAAGAAACAAACGGAGAAATATTATTAATTTCCAAAATCATCGCACACGTAACTCAAAAATCAAATAAGAAATTTAATTACAAAGGAACCAAAAGGAGGGGGTGAGAATCATCAAGGCTCAAGGAAAAAATAAAGAAAGCTTACGTTCAATAAGTTTAAGGTTTTGACCACACCCAAACTTCAGCGTTTTTGATCCACAAAACTTCCATCAACTGCCAAAGCATTAGAGTTTACTGTGAATATATCAGCAAAGAAGATTCACAGTCTATAATTTATGATATGGTAGAGGAAGAAATGTGACGTTTTCTTGTGAAGTCAGTTTGCTTGGGGAACAAATTCTTCAAGACAACATTTCAAAGGGCTAGCTCTCTGTAGTTTTGGCATTAGCTTCTGACAGCAAAGGTTCGAGTTCTCCTTTCCGGTATAGCTTCACTGTATCTGCATCAGAATAAGAAGCAACATTAGATATAAAAAAAAAATGTTTCACTTCATTTGTCTTTTCTTTTTTTGGGCGTCTAACCGCAAATCCAAATATTTTCAAACTATTGCCAACAGGAAAGAGATTCAAGTCATCTATAGACTCGAGGGTGATACATCCATAGTTACAGGGCAAAAGTTTGGGAATCACTAGCAGCTTCTGTGTACGAGAATAAAGTCAAGAAAATATTGGAAGTTTTAAATTTGGAAGACACTATAAGGGTGACGAAATTAATGGAAGATGTAAGAAGAATTTGAGGAAGAATATAGCAAAAGCTGAGGGGAGAAAGTGTAGTAGGCAATGAACAAACCATCTCATGAATTACAAATGGCTGCCATAGATTTGGATTACACAGTTATTTAAAACAGGTTAGGAATGATTAAAAACAGGTTACCACTCAGCTTCATAGACCAGTGGTTAAAAGATGATGTAAATGTTGGCCCATATTTGTGGCCACACCATAAGACTGCGAGGCGGAGTACAGAAGAGTGCACACTTCATGACTCCTGGCCACACATGGCTCCACCTTCCCACAGCACGCTGGCTAGAGAGGTGCCTCTCTGCTGAGTGACATGACTCCTCATTGGACCATGATGTCCTTATGATTGGTTGCAATTGATACCTCTTGGTACAGTATAAACACAACTAATCAGTTCCCCCTCCATTCAATCAATTCACACAATCTCAGACAAATTTCTCTCTAACAAATCTTTCTAAGCATCTTGCAGTGTGATGCCAGTCTAATGACATCACACAGCTAATCTCTCCAAGATATCAGGGGCAACCAGTAAGAACATCATACCTGTACATCCGCCAATATGTTTGCCCCCTGGTCAAGGAGATGAATCAGAATTCGAGTCTCTATTCGCAACAAATATCCCAATAGATCAAACAGAAAAAATAGGTGCAAAAATAAATCACAACAGAAATTACAGCAAAAGAAAAAATGGACTCCAGCGTGGATAAAGGAGGGCTGTCATAAGTTGATGGTCAGCGTAAAACTTAGAATATACAAATGGACCTGATGCATTACAAGCAGAATATACGCAAATGTTGCTTTTACAAATTTTTCAAATTTCAGTATGGGGAATCCCTCTCTCTTTTGTGCAAATTAATGCATGTCAATAGAAATCTATACTATATCCATTTGAAAAATATGGATAATAAATAATAACCATGTTGGTTTGGTGAAGAAAAACAAGAAGAATAAAAATAGAAACAAAAAGGACTACATCCCTAATATTCCAGATGTTTTAGTAATGTTAAGCATCCCAAAAGTACAACTTACCAATGAAAACATTTGGTACAGTATATTGTCCAGTAAGCCTCTCTAGAACCTTCTGAACTTGTGGCCCTTGGGGACCTGGAGGGGGTAAAAAAATAAGAAAAAGCAAAGAAAATGAATGAACACAAGAAGATAATAGAACTGAAAGACAAGCACTACATAGAAGAAGCAGACTAGCAAGCTCCACTTTCATAGTAATTCCCATCAAGTGGCAAATAATTATAGAAATAGAAAAACTATTTTAGTTTAAGAAACAAATTAAAATAACTAAAACATAGCCGTCTTATATTCCCAAGAGCTGAATTTGATATGTCCCATAAGAAGCAACATATTTAATTGATCAGTCAGTGATGACAAAGCCAAAAACCTGGATCTTGGCATCTACAAATGCAAATGGTTGCTAACTTTCATGCAGGACATTGACATCAATAACATGTAAGCCCATTTATTTCAGAGAAAATTATTGTAAGAAAGAATATCCCAATGACATTGAACAAGGCATACCTCATTATGATTTTTTTTTTTTTTACAAGTATACCTCATTATGATTATAACATCATATGAGCATAGCAAGTGAACCGATCTTCTAGAATTACATAACCACACACTCAAAGAAAAAAAAAAGTAACTTTAATCACTGGGAAGGCTTACTACCCATTTAAATTTTGGAAAGAACAAGGGAAAGGAGAGGTCCTCTTCATTTCTCTTGTCCTCTTAAAGCTACATATGGCGGGTTATAGATTTCTTTTTCAAATGAGATTTAGGTTTTTGGTGCTCTATTGATTAAAATGAGTCAGAGGAAACCATTTCCCAGATCTACTCCTAGGTATAACTATAATTTTACTGATCTACCTCACACAAAATATAGGCTGCGGCTTCTCAAAGTCATTGAACTCCTCATGGTTAAAACTCTTAATAAGGAACTTCCAGTAGTAGAGACAAGTTTAAGAATCAGGCTTGTAAAATGCCTAGAACACATTCATGCTTAGACATGTCTTGAAGTATTACATCCTATGAGCAAGCAGGAATTGTAATTAAGGGGAGAGAAAAGAGAGAAGAAGCGAAGGGGAGAGAGGGAGAGAAAGAAGGAGAATCAATTCTACATATTTTTTATTCCGTCAAAGTCTGTCTCCATTGGAGTGAAAAACAAACTTAAATAGATTAACAACTAAACACTGATTTAGAGCAACACTCATTTATTGAATTACAAAAAAAAAAAAAAAAAAGATTCTTTAAATTAAATAAAACATAAAACTAAATACTAATCACCTAATTATTAGACCTAAATAAAACTAAATTAAAGTAAAATTTGTGTCTTGCCCCTTGCATCATTGCCTTAACATGCTACTATGTATTATCTAACAAACAAGAAGAAACTTATGATTCTTAAATATGTTATATCATGATTTTAAGAATATTAGTCCAAAGATATAATCAAATTTATTTTGAAAAGATAATTGCATAAAATTGTCCATACATCATATTTTTTCAAGCTTTTGGTTGTTGGCTGGCTGGGGGAGGAAAATGGGTGGGAGTAGAGCCTATGTCGGTTGGAGATTGGTATTATTCTGACAAAATTGGACCATATAGATGCAAAGGAATCATACAGACGCTTGAAGGAAACAGCACTCCATGGGAGAGATTAAATTGAGAATTCCCAGAACTGTATTCTCTTAGGTCTTGAGTCATCCTCTAAGACTTCTGGTTTCTAATCCTTCAGGTTCATTTTACCGGATTTTGTTGATTGTTACATATTTTCAGACATTTTGTAAGCCAGGAACGACACCTAGTACTCTCAAAAGAGACAAAATCCACCTTAATTTCTTTAGGTCTATTAGGGAGATTGACACATTGAAGAGTCTTTTAGTAAGACCATAATATAGTATGTTAGGACACCATTCAACTCAAAAGTTTAAGTCTATGGATTTGGACCTAACTATGCTATATTAACCACTCACAATTGCGACATCTTTTCAACGTGCTACTCAATCTTTTTACACTCACACGTGTACTCAACAATCTCTCCCTCACGTGTGAATTCATCACCACATTGCTACACTCCCTTCAAATGGAAGCCTTTTTTTAAAATTAAAAAAAAAAAAAATCAATTTTTTGGGTCGTCTCTAGAATCACTTGTGTCCCATGTGAAATTTTCCTGCACCATGCACCTTTATCCCTACTCTAGGGACTCTTATTTGTGCATGCGACATTCCACCATACCGCAAACCACCATCGACTTTGATACTACTTGAGAGATTGATCTTTTAAGGATTTCTTTCCATGAGACCATAATATAACATAATAGGACATCACTCAACCCAAAAGCTTAAATTGTTTTGGGGACAACTATACTATTTTATTTTGTTTTTGTAAGTACAACAATACCAAATTAACCACTCACAATTGTGATGTCTTTACAATGTGAAATTCAATCGTGTATACTCAAAAATGGATCCATGTTGGTTAGGAAAAGATCTAAATCCTAGATGTTCCATCGCCTGCTTCTTCCTATTTTTCAAGTAAATATTATACGCTTTAAAGATTTTGAGGCTTGACAGGCAAACCAATTTGAATCCGCTGCATTACCGTCCAGTTAAGCGTATCCACTTACAGCTACGCACATACACAAAAATACATAGAATATATACTTGGAAGAGAGAAATAACACTCACCCAGTTCGTCCAATTCAATGACCAATGGCTGCACACCAAGCCTGTTGAACAACGCCTTCACTTCCGAAGAGTACCTTCAACACAAAATCCAACAAAACCCATTTCAAATTTCCAAAAACCAAACACAACCCACGACACAAGACACAAAAATTAGCTTAAAAAAACTGCAATTGAGATCGAAAGAGAGAATTGAACCCACGAGCACCAAGTTTTAGAGTAAACAACAACTGGGCTCTCAGCTACCGTCTTCTTCACGCTCTCCTCGAGCCGCGACCCGAACGAGGAAGCCATAGCTTGAACCGAAATGGGTCTGCATGTTCTTGAGCAATTGGTGCTAAGGCTTGAGCTTGAGCTGGTTCTGAGGGTGTGAGCGTTGATGAAAGAAACAGAGCAAAGCGAGGAATTGGTGATGGGAGAGAGAGTGCGAGGAGAATTTACAAAGAGAGAGGTGAAACTGGTGAGATTAGATGTGACTGCCATTGCGCTTTTTGCTTCGTGTTTGGTCCTTCTCTTCAGCAATCTTGGAGTTGCAGCTTTTTCTTTGTTGGTTGGTGTCTCGCTAAAATTTGCTCGCCTTTCTGTTTGGGTTTTCTTCTAGTTTAGTGGTCTTTACTATTACTTGCTGTTTGGGCTTTTGCCTATTTGTTGCTTGGCATTCCGTAATATAAGCGTTAACGATTGATTATTATTATTATTTTTTTTTTTTTAAATTTTCGTATCATTTTAATTGTATGAGTTTATTAAATAAAATGATTTGATTTTTCCCCTCGTGATTTAGTTTTTATCACAAGAGTTACCTAAGGTTTACATAAAAGTAGAGATGGTATTTCCGTCTAAATTTCATCTAAAATTTGACGAAAAATTACATCAGTACAATTAAAAATTCGACACGTGTCTATATATTAATTAAAAGTACAAAATAAAAAATTTTAAATTAAAAATGTTATAAAATTAGAAAAAAAAAATTATTTAAAACATATAATTACTTAAATAGAATTAACCCTATATATATATTGTTTTCTAGGCCCAGATGCTTTCTTATTGGTCCATATATATGTCAAGCTAAATATTGAATAAATAAAGATGTGAAAATGGATAAAAATTATTTTATTATTAATATTTTTTTTTCTTTTACAAATCTAATAATATATAGGTTGACACGTTAAACACATTGTCACGTCATTTAAAATTTAACAATAACATTATAGATACAAGTGCAACAAAATAAAATCATTACTACAAAATAAATACTTTTTTATTTCACTTTGGAGAGAATCTTATTTTTTTTTAAAAAAAAAAAAAACAAAAACAATAGGGTGTGTTCAATTTGGAATCAACATTTTGGTGTTGTGAGTTGAAGGTTCAAGGAAAACTTTGTCATTCAAAATTTAAGGCTACGACCACCTTAAATTTGTAGTGAGACCACATTGGCACACAATCATTCCCAAGCAATGGGCTTGGGCCTTTCTCACTCGAGACACATTGCACGGGCCAGCTATGGGCCGGCACACATTGGATGTGCGTAAGCAACTCTCTGCCATGGCTTGTCCACATTGAAACCAAAGAAGAAAGAACAAAGAGATAAGACTTTACAAAACCAAATGTTACTTCTAGCTTGTCCCACATTGAAAAGCAACAAGAGTTTCCACCCTTGGTCATCTTTAAAACGCCCTCTCTTCGTTCTTTGTTTCTTGACTTGTCGTGAGCTCAAGCTCGAGTGAAACTTAAATGAGCCGGACTCGAGCGAGCACTCGCTACTCGCTCAAGCTCGATACATTTACAACATTTGAAAGGAGGAAGGAATCATAATTGAGGCCAGTACAGAGGGCCCAACAATACCCTTCCCCATCATTTGTGAGCAAGCCCAACAATGGTGGCTAATTGGACTAACTCATGGCAGCCAAGAAGGCCCACATTGGCCCAACGCAAAACATGGTTCCACACTTAAGAAGGGCCTATTGAAAATAAAGATGTTGAGAAGTGAGACGTCGTCAAGTGCAAGCCACCCAATTGAAAGGTGAAAGATGAATGTTAGGCTTACAAACAAATTTTACAAAAAAACTTATACAACATGATGTGGCACAACATGATTGGAAACGAGATAAATTCAACTTTTGAAAAACCCAATCATATTGTGCCACATCATGTTGTAAAAGTTTTTTTGTAAAATTTGTTTATAAGCCTAACATTTTTCAACGTGAAACTCTCTTGGCTCAACAATGATGAAGCTAGAAATCCTTACAAGAGGTTCTAAGGTTAAAGTTTGGTTTAGGCTTCATAAAGTCCAAGAGAAGGAAAACATGAATGGCTCTCAACAAAAACTATCTTGGCTCATAAGGATGGAGCTAGGCAACCTCACCAAAGGTTCTAGGGCATAAACTCATTAAAAGACACAAGGAACATCCTATTCTATTATAGGATGAGAGAAAAACCAGCTGCAATTTGAAAAATGCTTGAGTTTTACTGTCAGAATTCTCACAGAAAAAGAGCATTTCCGTCAACCTCTTTAAAATTTCTCTAAATTTAACTTTGAAAATGTACTTTTTTTATTATTATTATTTAATTAGCCACTTTTTAAAACTATCAAATATCAAACTCTCTAAATATTTCTCTACTTTAACTAAATATTATTTTTTTATTAATAAATGTAATTGCCATGAAACTCACTTGCTTTGATTTCATGTGAGAGATTTATCAAAATGCCACCCAACAACCAAAATAATATTAAAAAATAAATAGCTTTTGCTTTTGGTGTCTTTATTTTTGGAGAGGAGTTAAAACAAATATTAAATTTAACTTTGGATAAAGAGTTTAATAAATGATTTTTTTTTTTTTTTTTTTTTTTTGTGGATTTTGTTAAAAATTTAGAGAAATGTTAAATATAAAGAACTTGACGGGGATGCTCTAAGGATGGCCTGAAATCCGTAAGGACAGATACTAGGGTTTCATATCTAACTTCAAGTGACAACACATAGTGTAAGGATGGCCAAGCGATGGCCTTGGTAACAGTTCTCATTGGAGTCATCTTTCACAAGAAGCGTAAGGATGCATGGTCAGGTAACGGTGCTATTTCTCTAGCTCGTCACACTTCTCTTGATAGCCTATTTTGACCAAATAAATGTCCAAATTGGAAAATGTTTGTGAAATAAAAAGTTGACTCATTTTGAATAATACTTCCAACACCACTAAGTTTGTCTTCATTAGATGTCGGAATAAAAAGTTATGACCATTTTACTTTGACTGGATCATTCTTCGACAGCATCCACAATCTTGAATTTTTCCCGTCTTTAACCCTAAACTTATTGCCAAAACTACCCAATGCCACAAAATACAAAGGCACATGTTTTGGACACCGAATAAAACCAATATCTAAGACCTATCATAATTGATATTGTAATAGACTCACATATGAGAGAGATTGTTGAGTATATGTATGTGTGCGTAAAACAAACTTCTAAGTCCCATATTGAAAAAATATCATAAATATAATATCATTGGTTAATATACAATTGGATTCAAATCCATTAACTCAAGCTTTTGTCTTATGGTATCAGTGAAAGGAATTCCAAGTTAGTTATTCTCCTCAAACGTTTTATTTCCTTTTTATTTTGTTATTCTAAACAAGTCATGCTTCATATTCAAGCTGAACTGTTTATTCTTAAGGTCTGCTGATTTCAGCAATTGCTTCATATTTCTAAGTTTTTGAAATGTTCTGAAAAAATTGCAAGTTCTTGCTCTTTAAAATGAAATCTTTGAGCCTCTAAACAATTGTATCTGCTTCAGGATGCATTATAGCTCTGCACTACTTCTGTATTCCCATGCATTGCAGCACTAACAGAAATAGATGCAACAAGTTTTATCATTTTACCTATTTGTGGATTCTATCTTGAAAACTAAAGTTGTGAAATCATTAAAAATTTTGGGTTCTCAGTCATTTTCAAGTGAGACTTCTTGCTTTATTGGTCATAGCTGGCTGGTTTTAAGATTTAGTTGCTCTAGCCTTCAGTGTTGTTTATGGCTTGCCCTCCTACCTTGGACAAGACAAAACAGGATGGACTGACAACCAGGCATGCCAGGTTAGAGGTTGCAGCCTGGGTTTAGGGGGTTTGAGTTTGTCTATGGAACATGGTCATGAGGAAGGGAACCCTACTTTTGTTGCTTCTTGGGGATGCAACACATACTACAACTATTTAATTTTGACCTGTCAAGTCGAGTGAATCTGACACCCTAGTCAGTATCTTAGCAATACAAGGTTCTGGATGGGCTAAAGAATAATTTGGAGACACGTATAGAAAATATAGTTTTGTGGGTTTTGAAAAGAAATGCATATGCAGTAAGAAAGACCATGCTTTTACACAGGAACTATTGATAAGGACTCTGCAGATAGTTGAAAAGTATTGAGTTCATTATATTGCTCCAAGAGGCAAGACCCAAGTACTCTGAATTTCAGATCTAATTAGGAATATTGATAGAAGGAAAAGTTGATATGTGGGGCAAAAGTTGACAAGAAATGAAGTTTAGTACTGCATAAAGTTTTCAGCATGTTCATACTTGGATGTCCTTCCCAGCAAAACCATTCAATCAGACTATGAAATGTACTTAAGGAGTACAAGAAAGAGTACAGAAAAACTTCTTTAAGACATCATATAACTATTGAAATAGTTTACAATAATAGGTTGTGTTAGATTATATGTAGTACTGTCCCACATTGGTTATGTACATATAGTGTCTGTATTATTAGCCTATATATACATATGCCCCGTCTGTACATTATTCTGTGTGATTCAATATACAACCTTATTCTCAGCATGGTTCTGAATCACCTTTAATATTTTTATTTTGTCTGTCGTCATCATCTTCTTCAGGGCTCACTACAACTTTATTCTGTCACGTCCTGTGATCAGCTTATGGATATCTTTACAAAGTCACTTCCTCCAGGCGTTTTCGTGATCTTATGTCCAAACTCAAGTTGGTCTCTCGCACTCTACCTTGAGCTTGATGGGGATTGTTAGATTTTATGTAGTACTATCCCACATTGGTTATGTACATATAGTGTCGGTATTATTAGCCTTTACGTTATTCTGTGTGATTCAATATACAACCTTATTCTCAACAGGTTGGATCCTAAAAGTCCAAATCTCAATTGTCGATTATGGATTTGCTCACCTTAATTTTTACGCTTAGAATCCATTACTTTGTTTTTTTTTACTATAAAATGCATATTCTAAGGAAAGCCCTTAAGGTATTGAGATCTTCATATAGGTCCACCCAACTGAGTTAGTCGACACAACCATGTGGAGGAATATATTGTAATTTGCAGACTTCAATGGTTAGTGAAAAATGGGGCCTGTGATGAGATTATGGCAAGGGGGAATGATAGCCATCCCATGTGTTATGTTACCGTTTTCCCACTTCAGGGGTTGGAAACATCTATATGAAACACAGACAAAAGGACACAAACTGCAGCTGTGAAATGCAGTCAGATTTTTTGGAAACTGAGTTGTTCTTTTGAGGTTGTGGTAATGAAGGAAATAGATGGGCCATTGAACTGAAAATTCCTGTATTCTTTTCAGCCATTTGCATGGGGACTCATGTGGGCTGTTTCTGGCCCTGTTTGGGAAGGCAAAGAATAAGGACCAAGGCCTTATGGCGGCGCTGGTTCCAATTTGGAGTCAATGGACAGTGTTTCTGGGCTTCATTTGTACATGTTTTTTTCTCATTTTTTCCTCCTATGAGCATGTTAGCTTTCCACAATAATTTTCAGTGCTATTTTTACAGAGGAAAAACACAATTGTCATGTTATTTGATAATCTACATGCAGTACACTGAAAACCCTAATGCAAATATTTGCCACAGATGCAGCAAGAAAATGGAAGCAATTGATTTCTTTTCCAGGTTATTTCATCATATGATCAAATTTTATTTTATTTTTCATTTATTATTTCTCTCTTCTTACTTTTGGTATGTGTAATCAAGATAAGAGTATTTGAGTTTCATACATGTTTCAAACAATAATTGTTTGTCATACAATTATTTAATGCTTTTTTGATATTTCGGGTCGGCATCATGTACGGAACTAGGGGGTCGGGGGCTATGGTTTCCCCATTTTGAAACCTTTCCTTCAAATTTTATATATAATTAGGTTTGACCCCTCATTTATGCTTTTCGATAAGAAATTTCAGTTCCGTCCCGGTTGGCAGTTAACTCAAGAGTAGTTGTACACTTGCATGTTGTCATCTTTCCCATTCTCCACATATTTTTGGGACATAAGGGGCTTTTTCAAACCTCTCTACCTATGAAAGAAGTGTCAGAAAACTATAAAAGATCAATATATAGTGTTTTAACATATGAAAAGCAAGATATTTTGAGTGTGGGTTTGCTTTTGTATTGGAATTATCTGAAACTCCAAAAAGTCTTACCCCTCTTGTATGATTGATCTAATAATAGTGATATTTTTCTCCTTCCTGGAATGCTGCAGAATATATAAGCCTTGTTATGGGCCGTGGAGAATGGATGGTTGGATTTCTCTTTCACTTGAAACAAAATTTAAGTGTTTGACTTCTCATTTATGGTTCTTGTGGACAGGAGTTTTCGAACTTCTGTCAATAGCTGTGAAGGAGCTACTTCAGCTGAGGTTCCAATTGCTGAAATGCTGTAGAATAATCCTTGTGATAGACCTAGGAAAGTGTCTTTAACTCAAAAAAAAAAAAAAAAAAAACAAACAAAAAACAAAAAACAAAATTCAAATGTTTGAATTCTTATTCATGATGTTTGTGGATATAAGGACCTCTTCTGAAAGGCCTACTTCACCTGATGTTTTATATTTTTCGCAACTACCAAATTGAAATAGTATAAGTTTTTATTAAAATATTAATTAAATGATTAAATAATTTAAGTGTCTCCATACAGTGTAAGATGCTAAGATGCTTATGACAAACATGATAAAACCTAACCCATGTGTTAGAACATAATCTGTTCTGACTGAATCTTTAAAACATGGGAAAGGAAAGGAAATTGTCAAATTGTTTTGAGATTTAGCTTCCTTTTGCAAACATTCAAATAAATTTCTTCCATTTTCTCATTCTTTTCAGGGGATAACAAAATTCCAGTGTGGCAAATGTCAAATAGCCTTTAACTTGATTTTAGACATCTCATTTAGTTTGCTTTAAAACCCCACAAGCTTGTGTGCTACCTACCTATGGCTTGTCAGAAAGTATCATGTCAAAAGTAGTCATTCCAAAACATTGAAGCTCATGTGTATAGTGACCATGTGCACCATGGTTAGGATTTGTACTAAATGGGAGTAGATTTTGCTTCTTTACCTAATCAAACAATTTATTCCCAATCCAAGTTCTTCCGAACTTTCTACACACTCTTTACGTATTTATTCAGTTTCTTGTCTTCTGTCTTTTGTTTTCTGCTTTCAAAACAAAAATAGTAACAAACAACCTAAAACACAAAGACAATTTTCACCATCATACCGACTAAACACAAAAAATACACATTAACACAAATCCCTATTCATTTAACTACAATATTTTCAGAGTGAGGTTCTTTGTGGCTCTATCCATGTGCACGGCAACAGAGACTTTGTAAATTGTAAACCAATATATTGTGTCGGTCAAACCCAAGAAAATAATTTTAAAGGGAATAGTGATGTGGAGCCATCTTAATTGGCTATCCTCCAAAGAGAGAGAAAGAGAGAGGTGGTAGGTGTTGTGGAGTTGGGTTCCCATTGTGATGGGGCCTACTCATCTGATGATAGATGCTTGTGGGCAAGTTGCCAATCTGAAACATTGAATCTGTGGGCCTTTCCTTGATAAAGACTCTGATGGGTATGGGGAGAGAAATAATGTTAATTGCTTTGATATTCAAGACCTCAACAGGTCTCAACTGAGGATGATGTACCTCTTTTAACATGAAAATTTATCAGTAATGACCACACAAATTTTTTCTGCAGATTGAGTTGTAGAAAATTCGTTTAAACCCATCTATTAAATTTACATTTGTTTGTCGGTTTAATAAAATGGGTTGGAAGAAAACTTTGTCAAAAGTAAGCAGTGGATGATTAGAGCATTGGGTGAAAAAGGAAACTGGTTGCCATTTAAATCATCATTGACTATGGTACACAAACTGTATGAAACTTTAAGAAAAGAAGAAAAAGCCTCATCATCCTGAGTCTACAAAATGCCCAAAACATTTGAAAACTTGGGCCTTGGGAGAGGGCTCTGACTCTATGCTGTCTGTTTCTTTATTTGTGTGTTTGTACAATGTCATTTTTTTTTTTTCTTTTTTACAGTCTACAAAAATCTCAGTAAACAAACAGGAACCACCGGATCAGGTTAACTTGAAATCCCCATGGTTTTAGAACTGTGAGATGCATCTTCTATGACAAGCGGTGGTTTGCTTCTTTTGCCTTGTTTCCTCTTTCCAGGCCTGGCCAATGTCTTGTGCTATTCTCATGGCATCTGAAGATGCACCAGAGAGCCCTCTCCTTGTGAACCCAACTGCATAGAGCCCAGCATTTCCTTTCCACCCATGTGGGAATGGTGCCTTTGGAAACCCATTCTTGGAGAAGAATTCACCTTCCTGAACATAATATAAACCAAATCAAGATTAGCCCATTTGTACAAACCAAATACCAATTACAAAAACATTCTTTTTCCTTTTTTTTTTTTTAAAAAAAACCAATCATAGAAGAAGCTTCTAAAACTGCCGTATATGCCTGACCATCATTCAGAGACTGACAGGTTTCTCTGACTGTGGCTTTAATTTTTTTTCCTCTTTTTTGTAGGCAAAAACTACATTTCGAACACCCAAGAAAAAAGAAGAAAGAAACAGAGGAAACAGAACATTTTCTCACCTGAAGCCAAGATGGGACATTGCTGCGATATCCAGTGGCCAGAACAACTGAATCAACATCAAGCTTTTCCCCATTATCAAGCTCAACTTGTCCACGTGAAAACCTCTTGATTCCAGGAACAACCTTAATGTCACCGGATCTGATTTTCTCCAATGCACCAATATCCAAGACGGGGGTCTTTCCCATGGTGTTCTTGTACTCCAAAGGGCCGGTTGCCGGCCTTTTTAGCCCGTATTTCTCAATGTTCCCGAGCACCAACCACGCGAAAATCAACAGCAGCTTGTCAACCAGCCAAAGGGGTAGCCATTTCATCAGCAAAACCGCCAATTCAAATGTAGATTTCCCAAGAATCTCTCTTGGCAAGACATGAACCTGTTATAGCCAAAACAGAACAAATCCCATTAGCACAATTTCATCAAAAAGACTATTTGTTTTAGCTACCATATGGAATATATATATGTACTTACCGAGCTACGACACACCATGGAAGGTGAGGCATTGTGGTTGCAGAGATCAAGAGAAACTTCCATGCCTGAATTTCCACACCCCACAACAAGCACTTTCTTTCCCTTGAACTTTTCCCCGGACTTGTAGTCACAGGCGTGTATAACTTCGCCGGAAAACTCGGTTAGTCCTTGAATGTCAGGCGTCACACACTCGGCATTTTCGCCGGTGGCCACCACAAGCCAGTGGCAAATGTATTCAGCTTCAGCCGTCTTGACGCGCCACAGCCCACTAGTCTCGTCGTACCGAGCCGACTGAACGCTCTCGTTGAAACGCGGGTTGATCTCGAAGCGCTTAGCATACAACTCAAGATAGTCTATGAATTGTTTCTTTGTTGGGTATTCGGGAAAGTCTTCAGGGAAAGGGAACTTGGGGAGCTGGCAGAATTGCTTGGGAAGGTGGAGCTTCAGCCTGTCGTAGGTGCGCTTCTGCCACAGAGACGCTATGCACTCTGCTCTTTCAAGCACAACAAAGGGCACTCCTTGTTCTCTAAGGCAAGCCGCCGTGGCTAGCCCGGACGGCCCAGCTCCGACTATCACCGGACCGTTCACCCAAACGCACCGGCGAGAGAAGAAGTCTTCGTGATCAGCAAGACGAAGCAAGTTCTCCATTGTTCACAGAACAGAGGGTATGAAACAGAATTAGCACAGGTTTTGGGACAGTTGAAGTAGAGTTGTAAGAGGATCAAAGTGACAACTTGGGAGCTTGTGAAACAAGAAAGTGTTTTGTCTTTTGAGGTTTGAGGTTTGCAAGTTGAGAGCTTTGTTGTTGGAGAAGAGATAGTGAGTTTGGTTTGGAGGGAGAGGAGGAGGGGTGGAGGGGCTTTTATAGGGGAGGGTGATGAGCAATTGAGCATGAAGGGAATTGGCCGGGGAGCTAAGAGAGTCAAGCCTCAAATCATAAGCCCGTGGGCTGTGGTATAATCTTATTATATTTTGAACATTATAATATTGGATCTTACTATATAATTCTTGCTTAAAATATTGTTCAAGGATTGGCGTATATTTTGGGAATAAATTTATTATTTTATTGGGAAAGTTTTAGCATTCAAATATGTGAATGGCTTTTCTGTAATTTTTGTTGTTTTTTATTTTTTATTTTTTATTTTTTTAGAGATTCTAAATTTTGTAACCTTAGGGAACACCTACATGAAGGCGTCATGCACAAAAGACATAAGTCGGAAAGTGTCACGCGTTCTCAATTACCAGTGTGGTTTCAAACTTAAATTCTATATACACAGAACATATAACGATTCTCTCTATCTCAATCTCTGGTATCTTGAAATAGGCAAAATTCCTTGGTAAATTTTGACAAAATTGATATGAGTTGCAAAAGGGTGTTCTTATAAATCTCTGTTTTTGTCCAAATTTGGTTAAAACATAGTCAAACATGGGATTAGAATGAGAATTAGGGAGCAATGAAAGTGATGGGTCATCCTCAATATCAGATTCTATTGGCCCACAAGGAGTTTTGAGCCACCATTTTTGAGTTAAATCTAAAAATGTCTGAAAAATCTTTATCAAGTCGATGTCCAGGTGTCAGGTAGGGGATTATGCTGATTAGGATTAAGCACAAGTTCCCACGTGGTGGAGTGGATGAGTCAAGTTGCAAAGTGGGCCTCCATCTGGACCCCCACAAGCCCTGCAAGAATTGGGATTGACTTGTAAGGCTGTTTCCTCGGCCCACAAAGCCCATTCCGCCAACCCGGCTTTCACAAGACTCTGGTGCCATGTGTCGACCCCACACATGTCCAACACATCTCTTTACTAACTTCCACACTCGCTTTCTACCTTCCAACTAAGCAACACTACAAAAAACTTATCAATTTGTAACATGTCCACTATTCATTACTTTTTGACACGTTACTAAATATTTTAGTAACATGTTAAATGTAACACGTTACTAAAATATCATCTTTATTGATAGTTTAGATACGACTTGAAAAATGGTGTATGTTGATAGCTATTGATGTTAAGAAATGAATGTATATTGAGAAATACATCTAAATGGATGTATCGGATGTGGATGTATGTTGAGAAATACATCCAAATTGGATGTGGATGTATGTTGGTGTTGGTAACAATAACAATTGATAGCTATTGTTTTCATGGTTTTGTAACGTGTCAATCTTAGCACATTACTAAATAGTAACGTGTTAAAATTGACACATTACTAAAATGGATTTAGCAACACCTAAATTATTAACACGCGATACACATTACTAACATTCAGTAACGTGTCAACCCTATTAACATGTTACTAAAGTGCCGTTACAAATTGTACAGTTTTTTTGTAGTGCAAAAGATCTACTCCACCCCTCCATTTAAAAAAAAAATCAGCTTAATTAAAAGCTAATTTTCTCACTACTGAACTTTATATATATATATAGAGAGAGAGAGAGAGAGAAAGAGAGAGAAGTTCATTTTGGTTGGTTGTAGAGGCATAGACATGGGACCTCTATTTTAATAGTTTTTTTATTAAATTAAAAAAGATTAAAGATGCATGATGATGATTAAAGAGGGATTGAAAAGCCAAAGCACACTTGCCAAAATTAATTAGAAGATTAATGTGTAAAAGGGTTAACATATATATATATATATATATATATATGCACTACACAAAGCTTAATCTTGATCTTTGCATTTTTTTTACACAACCCACGAATCCAATACAAAATTAACAAGTTAAGATTGAGAGGTTTGACCCGTTTAATTAAATGAGTCAGGTTATGGTTAATCTGTACAGTCTTATATTTATGCTTCGATATGATTCAAACCTGTTAAAAGACTAAGAGCTCATTGCCCCTCTAATTTTGAATTTTCTCTTATTTGCCCTTGAATTTGTAGTGATTGTAGTCTCTTTAATCCCAACAAAAGAATCCTAACACTAAAGAAACAGAACTAGAATCATCTCGAGCTTAGTAGTAGGTTGTTTAGAATATGAATATTCTGCATATTTTGTTATTAAACAAGGCTTCGATTTTGGTTAATGATACGTGGAAGGTTAAGAAGCATGGGAAGGTTAAGAAATGGATAAATATGTGTTACTTTCGGTAACATATATAAAGAGTAGTCTCCAGTTCGACACGTGTCCTAATGGTTGAGAAGTGTAGTGGGATTATTTAAGCTTTTGTGGAGTAGATTATTAGGGTTAGGGCTTGCACTCGTGTAATATAGGGCCGTGAAAGTACAAAACTTTTTGTGGGTTAATGAAGGTTTTCGAGTTGGAAAAATCATGCGATGCCCCACTCACCCACTTGGTGCTCTTGAGTGATGAACAAAATTTTCTTGGGGGGAGAAGAGGGAAGCATGTGCATGAAACCTTGAACTCCACAAGGGACTCTCCTTTTCATGAAAAGATCGGGAGCTATGAGCTTGGCGTTTCTAAGTTTTTGCATATTAAATTTGCTTTGGAATGAGTAGTATGATCATCATTCCACCTTTACTCTACTCACCTCCAAAGCCCCATTGTTTGTTTGTTTTTTGTTTTTTGTTTTTTTTTTCTTTAAAAAAAAAAAAAAAAACAAGCCTCCAAATGCTACATACAAAAGGACATGAAAGAGAAAACAGAACAAATTCTTAGTCATATCCATGCATGATATGATATAGATATGTGTATCCTTAGCTCCCACCAGCCTTGCAATGCTCCACTTCCAGCTGGAATATCATTTTTTCCGTCTAAACTACTTTACGATTCAGATATTTAATCATTTAATTAATATTCTAATACTCTTATTCTCCCACGTTCACATGTGAACTCAAACTTTTTTCTCTCAACAAGTGAGACCCAACACATGTTAAAGTAATGATTAAGCAATTAAATTTACATCTTCCTATCAGCTTAAGCTTTTAGGATAACTAGTGTTTTAATATGGTATCAAAGTCAAAGGTCCTGGATCGAACCTTGACTCCGTGAAATCACCACAATTTAAAATTAAATATTCTACATGTTGGGTTTGATCACCTATTAAAATTGAGTTTAAGCCCACACGTGAGGAGGAGTGGTAATTTAACAT
>NC_081551.1:2174054-2217963 GCF_901000735.1 Corylus avellana | reverse complement strand
TTTTAAATCTCAAGGTTCTTTGAGAAATGAAGCCGTTCGAACTTCAAAAACGGCTACGTGGGTGTTTTTCAGGTGCAAGAGATTCATGCACATTCCACGTTCGATCAATTGCTCACCATTTCCATTATTCTTTATTTGATCCCTCCAAAGCTGCTAAGGCCCATATATACATATACATATCATAATGCATTTTTGGTGCCCCCTCTTATCTCCATGCAGCTTTCTTGAAAAACTATATATATAAAAGAGATGTTTGAACGTTTCTTCAACATTTCATACTATATATTTTAATTAATTAGGGTTTTAAACGCGTTTAATTATGATTATCTTTTGGCTCACATGGTAGGCATTATCCAAGGCCAGGAACCACAATATTGGTGGAGATCGATGGAGTGTGATTGTGCCTTAAACATCATCTAAACCGTCCAAAATTAAATGCTTAATTACTTATTTGTGATTGGAAGTTGTACTCAATCCCATGTGACCCACCTTAATGCAATTCTATAACTCCATTACTTTCCCAAAGTAGAAAAAAAAAAAATAGTCGGTACTTAATATTGAACATTTTTTTTTTTGTTGGTCTGACATGAGTCACTAGGCTTATGCAGAAGTCAAAGCTTATGATCATAACATTCCTCTCACAATGTAAATGATTAGAAATATTACAGTTTTTATTACAAGTTTTTCACAAACTAATGTGATAGTCCATATATATAGTACTTATTGTCAGTTACTAATATGTCAATTCTCACGTGACACTTATTATGTTTATAAATTATAATGTGACAGTTTATGTAGCACTTCTCATGCAAGTCACTAAAAAGTATAAAATGTAAACCGTGACACATGACAGTCATTTTCATAGTATAATGTGGATTAATTGTCACGTAAATCTATAAAAAGTGGTAAAAAAATTGCAATACTCCAAACACAACAAAGGCGGACTCTCTAATTAGTAATTAATAAGCTCCATGATATTGTGTTTTAGCCATGCTTTGACCCAACATCTAGATGAAATAACTTAATTCCTAGGTTCATTTTACCTACTGCATAAAGTTGGTTTGTTCATCGTCTTTTGAACATATCTTGATTCATCTGAATTTAGCATTTCAAAAACCACGAGAATCGAGGAAATTTCTAAAATATGGCTTAATAACTTGAAGTTAAATATTGTTAAAATATTAATTAAATTATCAGATTTACTATTTTATATCAGCTCAAGTTTTTAGAATCAATAGTGACTTAATATGGTATTAGAGAAGAAGCCATGAGTTTGAATCATGTCTTCGTGTCATTTTAATTAAATATTTTACGTGTAGGAGTATTAGAATATTAATTAAATGATTAAATTCACCATTTTTTTTTCTAGCTTAAGCTTTTGGGATTAACGATGATTTAACACTAATAATTGCAAAGTAGTAATAAAAATAGAGGAATGCTACGGTTCTTCTTAGTGTTCTCCTGATCTTACATGGATATTGGTTTTTTAAAAAAACAGGAAAAAAAAAACTTTCCATACTGGTCTCTCTTATCTTTTTTAGAAAACAATATTCACGTAGGATGTGGAAAACATCAGGAAAGACCGTAGCATTTCTCATAAAAATAGTCGATCAGATTTGAGTAACTAGACCAATATTAATCCACCCTTTGACTCTCTTAATTCATTAAAAATTTTAAATCTGGAATCTGCATGTTCATTGTTTAAGACAGGATCAATCTGTCTGAGATGAACAGTCTTAACCAACTAACTCCATAACTATAATAACTGCAAACATATTAAATATTACAAGAATATTTCTCAAGTAGGAGTACAATATCTTTGAGAACATGACAAAGGGTTTACCAAAAGGAACAAGAACATGACAGAGGATTAGATGCTTTTGATTACATCATTGACAAAATTAACTTGAATATCCAACTACTTGACCGTAGGATATTCAGAAGAGGCCACATGGAACAGCCGTTTAACCTAAATATTTTGAAATATTACGAGATTTTGATGAGACCCTTTGTGAGAAATTAGTCAAATTCGAATTATTCTTTATTTTAATTAATTAATTAATTAATTCAATCTGCCAAACTAACATGTGCAAGTGCAACTGATCATCTCACACATATATAGCTAATAATCTAGCTTTTGACCATCAACCAACCACCATATATTATAATGTTCATCATGTTAACAGGTTTTTGGACCTCCAACAACAAACGTATCCTACAATCCAAAATATATATATATATATTGTAGGGATTACATTTGAAAGGTATGTTTTGTATTTTGTATTATTTGTTAATAATTTTGAAAAAAAAAATGGATTTTTAGTTTTGAAAATAGAAAAGTATTTTCAAAACAGTTAACAAGTCATTTTCTTTGATTTGATTTTTATTTTTTTATTTTTTTGTGGGTAGAAGAGCAAGGGACATTGTCTCTTGGAGCCCATAATAGCCTATATCTCTTGTTAGTTATGAGAAATTATGCATGCGTAGCTTTCTAGTTGACATTGACTGTGAAGGCATTTGGATTATGAACAACAAACAGATCCTAAAATTGCAAAAAGACGAAGAAAAAAAAATAGATTTTTCATTTTCAGTTTTCTTTTTGGTAGAAGAGCAAGGGATTGTATTTTCTAAGATTATTATTATTATTATTATTATTTTCCCATTTGAGCCAATTACACCAAATTGCTTGAATTCAGGCCACCTAACTGAGAATTTTCTTAATGTTTACTTTCAAATAATTGGCCACTTATTGTTTGAAATGCTAAATTCACATCATATATATAATCAAATCGCCATCCCACTTTCCTATTGTATTGTTATATGCTTTGACCATTAATTGTTATGTTAGCATTTGCTACACGACAACCAATTTACAAGCTTGAAAGGCGGATAGGTGAAATTGAGAAGATCTATTTTACGGTCTAGACGGTTTGTTGCATTTAATGGTATAATTTTAAATAACGTGACAATATATATATATATATATATATACCATGTGACTACATATACATCATGAAAATCTTGGTCTCATTTATGTGGTCGGCTTATTAGTGCTAACATTTCAGTAATTAAGATTTCTCCAACAATTTTATTGTCCAAATTACTAGCAATTCGAACAACAAATGTTAGAAGGCTCTTAAGAGATTCACCTGTTCAAGTAGGTCTCCGACAATTCACCTACCTTTTGAAATAAGTGAGTTCCATAGAGGCTCTCTCACATTTATTGGAGATACAAATCAAATGTTAGAAGGCTCTTAAGAGATTCACATGTTCAAGTAGATCTCCGACAATTCACCCACCTTTTAAAATAAGTGAGTTCCATAGAGGCTCTCTCACATTTATTGGAGATCCAAATCAAATGTTAGAAGGCTCTTAAGAGATTCACATGTTCAAGTAGATCTCCGACAATTCACCCACCTTTTGAAATAAGTGAGTTTCATAGAGGCTCTCTCACATTTATTGGAGATCCAAATCCAAATTTCAGTGGGTTGCTGGTTGATGTGTCAATTTTTCGATGAATGAGAGGATGACAAATGGCTCCTTCTCAAAAAAGAAGTTGATAGCCCTTTTAAAACAAAAGTTGATATTTGCCTTTGTTGATGATGACACCGGCCCAATAAGTAGTAAGTACACACGGAGGTCACTTTTCCATGGGCCTAGCCTTGTGCACACAATCATAATCATGCCCCACAAAATCCGTCCCCTTTCACAAAATTTATGCATTTAATATTTGATTTCTGATTATTTTTTTGCCTGTGAATCTTTGGGAAATACAAAAAGAAAGTTAAAATCAGAAACCCAATTGAAGCATAAGAAAATTAGGCTTCAAGTCTATCATAAGCACTCCCTAGATTCATTCCCCCATATCCAATTACTAAAAACTAACTCTAATTATAAGATACATCCCACAAATTGATGGCCCGCAAAATAAATGATTTAGGTAAGGAGTGCGTTTTTAAAATCTCACGAATTTTGAGTGTCCCGTTTGGGAGTGTTCTAAAGTCCATTTAACCCTCTCAAACTACCACTCCAATGACAATTTACCCTCCAAAGTATCAATTGCGACAATTTATCCCTCAAACTACCAAAACAATGACAATGTACCCCCAATTTTAACAAAATAACCAAATTACCCTTACTAAAATAAAAACAAAATACTAAAATTTATTTATTTTTTTCAAAATTTTAAGAGTATTTTTGTCTTATTGAAAATGCTATAAGGGTAATTTCGTCATTTTGCTAACATGGGAGGGTACATTGTAATTGTTTTAGTAGTTTGTAGGGTACATTGTTGTAATTGATAGTTTGGGGGTACATTGTCATTAGGGTGGTAATTTGAAAGGGTTAAACGGACTTTGCCGTAGTTTGGGGGGGTACATCTTAAAAGCACACGATTTTAAAAGTTAATCCATACTTTTAAAAATCATGATTTTGTTAATTAATTATTATTATTATTATTATTTTCAAATGGTATGTTTTGAAACCGCTAAACTAAATCAACACTGAACCTTTGATGGATTACAATTATTGCATCTAAACTCCACCCTTACCCATTTTTCCTTTAAAAAAAAAAAAAAAGCAATTTTTTTTTTTTTTTTTTAATCGTGACCACAAAAATTCACAAGGACATGATAAGATATATATATCAAGGGATTATCTTTATTGTAAAGCCGGAGGTGCATATTCATGTGCCTTGTGGCTATGAAAATGACTGATTTTGGATTCCTCCTATAGGGTCCACACCATCTACACCTCTTAGTAAGACAAATTTGAGTACATAATTGATGGTTATATGATTGAAAAATGATGAAAGTGATTGCGTCGGCTACCTAGTTTTTTTGTTTTATTCAAAAAATAGGCTTGTATTTATTAGTTTTTTATTTGATTATTTTGGGGTAAGGCTCTTTTAAGTTAGGGAGGAGATGAGAATTAATCCTCTTTTGGGTTTGCATTGCATAAGGCATATTCATGCCCAAAGCCATTAAAAAACCTTATAATCTGTTTAGATCCCAAATGATCCCATAATTACTATCATTAATCCCATAATTATCCAAGCCTTTATTCTTGATGGGATTGAGATTCAGTGCAGTAAAACTGTCCGAACCCCACTAGCTCAGACAATCTGAGCCCCACCTGATGCGGCTTGTCGAGCAACTTCATTACATAAGATTCAAATCTTCTTGATGTTGTCATTGCTATTATAATTCACCACACATTTTCATATGTTTGCCCCATTGGTCCCTTCTTCGTGGATAAAAATCTCTAACAATTTTATTACTCGGACCACAAGCAATTTATGCAATAAACATGAAAGAGCTTTTATGGGTTCCACTTGCCGACAGTATGTCTACCTGTTTGGGCAAGTGAGCCCATCATAAGTAGTATGTCCACCTGCTTGGGCAAGTGAGCCCATCATAAGTACTTATATTTGTTGTACGAATTACTTGGGATCTGAACAAATTGTCAAGGATGTGGGTCCTTTTATCTTAGTCAAACCTTCTGCTTCAATAATGGTCCTAAGATAAGAACTTCTACATATGGACACCGGGGGGGGGTGGAGCTCTACTAAGAAGAAGCTCGTGGCTCATGCTCAGCATAATGTTTGCAACCAATAATTTGCCCAAGAATGGCAAACAGGTGCATGAAGCATGTGGAAGATGGTGACCAAGACAATTGCTTGTGGACAATGTGGGTTGGTCCAGTCTATAAGTAGCAATAGACACGTACCCCGTATGGGAAGGAGGGGTTTGAATTGGAGGGACCTAGAATTATGGTCCAACCACAGGGTGTTCAGATGGCTCAGTCAGGTGAACCCCTCGAGACTACCCACATGGGCACAATTGACATCTAAGATCAACCCCAATTATCCTCAGATCAAGACCCTCTCCATTTCAGTCAAATGGTTCACATTAGATTTTATAGATCTAATAATAAATATGTTGTCAGGGTGAAAAGACAGTTATGGTTAGCGGTTATTGACTAAAACCGCTAACTGTAACCACCTAGGCAGTTAGTAAAATTCACTAACTGCCTATGCAATTAACCAGTGATTAGTGGTTAATAGCCGTGATAACCGCTAACCGTTTTTTAAAGAAAAAATTTAAAAGTTAAAAAAATAATAATAAAAAAAAAACGACGTCATTTATATATATATTAGCAGTTGGCGGTTTTTTCAAAACCTAAATTAAAACCACTTACCGTAACCGCCCAGGAGGTTAGCGGTTAGTGCGGTTAATAACCGCCCGCCTTTTCAACCCTAGTTGTCATATAGGAAATATGTTAATACATAATTTTAAATTTGTTAATGACATGACATTATGAACAATGTTAAATGCAACAAAACAAAATATGGACCGTGAAATAGATCCTCTCTATTTGTTTGCATGTGCGAAATCTATTATTATAAGCCGGCAAATCTGCATTTTGGCAAGGGTTGTCACTTACACAAAAAGTCTAGCTGGCGCCAATTGGACCGCCAACTCTACTGCAATGAAGAATGAAGGGTGGTCCTTATGGTCCAAACCCTAGTGAAGAATTTATTGTGGTGGAGAAGGGTGTAGTAAAGACCCTTCTGTGCTATTTGGGCAGTCCCATGTGAATTCCTCATGGTTAGCAGCCTACAATGTACAACTTTTTGCCCCCAATTCAAACTCAAGTTTTAGTTTCATTTCAATTACCCGTCCCTATTCATTTATTGTGTAGGGAGTCAATATTGTTAGCTCTTTCTTCCTGTCCAAATCATATCAATTTTTAGTTTTATTTTCAAGTACTTGTCTCTGTTCATTTATTGTGTAGCAAGTCATGCTTAACTATTTCCTTCTATCCAAATCTTATCAATTCCGTGATTTCTTTGACCACCTCGATATTTAATGTAGTCTTGTGTAACCGTAAATTTTCTTCCGTTTCATTTAGGTTAAAGAGTGTTGTTAAGGGTAATACAAGTTCTTTATAAACTGACGTGACACTCCACTATTACATCAGCTTATAAGAAACTTGTAGTTAAAGCTATAGCACCCCAAGTATTTTCCTAATTTAAAAGAAAAACAACTTCAACTCAACAAAGCCTTTGAGGGTTATTGCCATTTCATGTATCTTTTTCACAGACAATTTTCTTCTTTATAGTAAGAGAAATACCATTTGATAAAAAGGTCTATCTTCAAGTTAACACTTCTTATAGCTTCTTGTTGCTGTTAAGCCCATGGGGCTACCTCCATTTGTTTTATTTTTTGAGTTATTTTCTTAATAAATATCTTATTCATTAAAATTTTTTTTAAAAAAAAAAAAAAAAAAAATCAATATGATGCCTGTAAATCCAACTCACACAAAAGGCCTATATAGTGGAGGAGCCACAAGCACAAAACCCCCAAATTTTCATCTAATTTTTCCTGCCCACACCTCTTGCCATATGATAATATTCAGCATTAAAATTTGAAAAATGTTTGGGGCTCTACACATTCTACACCTATAACTCTTTTACAACTTGCAGGCAAGTCATCCTCTAAAAACAAAATGTAACATCCTCCAATCACATCTTGACATGTGCCAACAAGTTGTAAAAGAGTTAGGTCTAGCATTTTCCTGGGCACACATTATAATTCACACATAAAGCATAGTAATCAGGCATTTGATAGTACTAGTAAACAATGTAAGGAAACAAGTTGGCATCAAAGAAATTGCCAATGGCATACCACTTCAGAAGGTATGTAGGAACTTTTTACCAAATAAATCTCACATTCTTTGTATATATGTTCATATATTGTGTCTTTTATACAATGAAAAATTGGGTGGAGAGAGCAATATCTCAGCCACCAATGTAGCCCCCTAAACGTCCTACAAACAATGCTGCCAAATGACAGAAAAACGAAACCAGACAGAATGCACACAGCCAAAAACAAAGATACATCCTTGCCCCTTTCAACTAAGAAAATTGTACAATTTGAATGCTAAAATAAATGAATAAAAAAATAATTTTTTGATGGGGACTTGGAAATAGGGAAAAATAAGAAGAAGAAAAAAAAGAACAAGTGAAAAGGCTATAGGATTTACAACCACCACGGCAAATGACCGAAGAATTAGAAACGCACTGCCTGCTGGGACGAAACACGCGAAATGCACGCTTGAGCTTCTTTAGCCTTACTCATGTAAAAATTGGAAGGCTAGATTCTCAAGAAGGTCATCTGCTGGTTTGACTTCGGAGAAATCCTTCTCTTGCAGAGAAGTAGAGAGGTCATCAACCGAGAAGGGGATGCTGCATTGAGAAGCATGGATTAGTTGATATTAAAAGTGAGAGTTTTCATCTATTGCTTCATTTGTTCCCATGGAAAAGGCAGAATCTCTATCTTTTTTAAAAAGTATAGAAATACTATTAAAAGTGTAAATGAAAATATACAAGAAATACACCTAACTGTAACGTAATTGCTGTTGAAGAAAGCGTGTAGCAAAATGGTCATAGTTATGACATCCTTTTATTAGAACAGTAAAATGATCATAGATGAATGAATGTCTAAAAGAAAAGAAAATAGAATAGAAAAGATTACCTTCATTTTACATAATTAAATAAATAAATAAATAAGTCCTCTTTCCAGTTATATTTCTAAATTATCAAGCTACAAACACATGAGTGTCGTGGGAGTTTCTGGAGCCATTTTATGGATCTACTGTTTTTAGAGTCCCACAGAGTAAAAAGATAAGAAACTCTCACCCAGAATTGTCATCCAACAAGTAGGAATTGCTCCCAGCATCACTGGAGTCCTCAGTCATAAGTACCCTCATGCTGGAGATGACCTGTTGAAAGAGTAAGGGTGAGGTTGCTAAGCAATAAAATTCACTTAAGAAGATCAAGAATCACAAACATTAGATCAGACTCAAAGGGCACACCCAAGCACAAGAAACATTACAGAAGATATTCCTACAAACAAACTTACATCTGGAGACACACTTCGAGTATTATAGTTGTCATCCTTGTAGAGAACACAGATTCTATACAACTGCTGAACACTTAAGATCTGAAAAAAGCCAAGTCATGATGTCAGAGGGAGGGATTGGGTCGCATCTTTCTCTTTTTTCGCTTTTTACTTCTTTTTTTCTTTTCTTTTTTCTGTTGACCTTGGTCAAATATCTCAACAGCCACTCTAGAGAAAGATATGTGAGTTAAGTAATTAACCCAGTTCTTTGGTATCTATTCCGAAAGTCATGCTCCTTAATTCTTATCTACTTAGGCCTTCCTGCTGTAAATCAGTACTCTAAAGTAAAATGTCAAAGAGAGTGAGAGAGACAAATAGAATCTTACAGGGCAGAGGTCATGGGTGATTTCATCATAGGAAATTCTATATTTTTGATGTATGACCTGTACATAAAAATGAGTGAAAATCAAGTGAGCAATACAGCACTAGAGCTATTATTACTTGAGAGAAAAGAATACAACCGTGACAACGTCTAGTTAAAGCTGCCAAATAATTTTCCAATTTTGTTAAAATGCAAGTAAAACCACAATAACTGTGCAAGATATCTTCCAGACAATGTGAAAGGAACTATTATCAGATGTAAAGGTAAAGCAATGCCTTAGAAAGGACCACATCGACTGCAATATTGAAGGATGTCTTAACAAGAAACCAAATTAACATACCAAGAAACCAACGGACTGTCTTATGTGCTTAAGTTCATCCCATGATGAGCCTGCGTACTGCAATCCAAGGAAATCGGGTCATGAAACCAGGGAAAACTATGAATGCCTACGGCAAACAAAGTGTTCCATAGGTATGAATGATGTAGGTAAACACACACACAGACACAGCCGACATGAAACACCAATATTAAGAAGTTGCCCAGAAAAAAGGTTCACCTGTTCTTTCGCTTGGCAGCACCATAGCTCCAACTCGGCTAACCCAGATTTCACATATTCCCCATTGCTGAATGTACAACACTCGCGACGCAGAAGAAGGCTGGAAAATCATAAAGAAAAAAAAAATTCCAATATAAATAAACTTTTTAGCATATGTAGATGACGGAATAAAATAACTAATTACCTATTAAAGAGTTGTACGTTGATATATGAGAAAGTCTGAGTGAAGATCTTCTGGACAAGAATTGGAGGCACCTGAAACCCAACAACCATAATCGTTTCTTTGCGTTTGAAAGATGAAAAGAACTCAACAACAAAGTTTGGCATTACTCAAATTTTGTGAATCTAAAATCTTCAATGAAGTTACATACGAAATTTTCTTTCAGTGTATCGAGGAAAGTATTGAGGGTCTCAATAATGCTCTGCCAGTAAGTCGATGGAGAATCTTTCCCGAAAGACCGCCCAGATCTTAGTACTCCCTTTGATGTTCTTGGTGCCTATATCCACATTACACGTTATACATATGGAACACATAAAACTTCCTAAACCCAATATTTTTATTAGGCAGTCAACCAACTTTACACAACCAAAAGTGTCGTGGCTGAATGAAGTTTGGCCACCCCATGTTCAGTGATGGACCCACGGGCCAAGGATTTTGCAAAAAAAATAAATAAATATTTGTGGACTTGTCATGTCAGCATGTTCTTAGGTTATGTTTCCTTGATTGTCATTGGAAATGAATATTGGAAAACTTGTACTCTATTGTTGGTAGTTCGCTACCAACATGCAAAAAAAAAAAATATATATATATATATATATGCTTCAATTCAGTTAATTCTTATAGAATTATTTGTTGAATATTGTCTCTGGCAAATCGAGACTTGAACATTTACCTATAAACCATGTAATCTTGGCCACTTTCATCATTCTTTTTTAATACTTTTCATTTCTCTCATAAACCATGAAATCATGGTCACTTTTTTATTTTTTTCTTTTTAGGAAAAATGATGGTAATTTTATCTTCTTTTTGGTACTTTCTTGATTCACTACCTTTTTTCTTTTTCTTTTTTTCCTTTTTTTCCTCAGAGCAACTTAAGGTTTGGCATAAAATTTGTAATTTATCTTTTCTTTTCTTTTCCACTAAAAACTAATTTTGTGGATGCAACCTATTTCTTAGCCTAGATACCATTGAATTGTGAACAATTTTTTGGACAGTTATACATCTTTGAAGTTGCGATTACCCTCTCCACTATCTCATATGCAGTGTTGGAATGAAAGTGTCATAATTGATCATTTTTTTTATAATCTATCTGTTTAATTATCTCATATATTAAATACATTTTATAATTTACATAAAGTATATTTTTGTATAAGCACTTGAAGATTTAGTCACCAATCAATTGTTAAAGATTTTTTTTTTTTTTTTTGAATCACATCCGGTCCCCCTAAATATTCATCCCAGTTCCATCCCTGCCCATGTTGGCGGGGCAACTGCATTGTTTGGTTGAATAGAGTTGATAAATGAAGTTAAAAGTACCTGGATACATAATGAAAGAAAAGATGAAATCTCCTTCTTCAAGTTGTCTCGAATAATTCCATAGATTTTCTCCACATAGGCTGTGAGCTGTTGCTTGAAAAGCAAAGCTGGGTATTTAGCTTCAACCTCTCGGACTACATCAAGTGCAGGAACAGGAAGATTGGCAGAAGAAGGGGATGAGCGAAAACCCTGGAATTGAATTACCACATCATATTACATTTAACAAAGAAATGGACTTGAAGATTAAGTAATCATAATTTTGCATCACAAAAGGAAAGAGATACATAAAATCCAACAGAGTGGATTTTAGAATCTTATACCATGGCCATCCTCCCAAAGATGGATGTTGGAGCAGGTGGCTTTCGATGTGGAGTTGCACCACTTGAACCAGCACCCTTCAGACTTCTTTGGAGCAAGAACAATAAAGTAGATGTATTTGATAACCAATAAGCCATATCCTTATTCTCATCTTGATCCTGACATTAGAAACATTTATCATATCAAACTTCTAACACTAGAAACAGCACACCAAACGCAACAAAAAGCAAGCAGCAACCAATTCTTCTACAGTTGTGACAATTTGGCTACACCACTAAAAACAATGCTTATTACATCAAAGTTGGGGGTAGTAGGAAGAGAGGCACTGCCTGTAGATACCAGGTCAACTTTAAAAGAATTTCTGAAAATATTAAGTGGTCTACATTTCAAGCATAAGCATGTTATTGCATTCTGAATGAAGATTGCATAGTAATGCCTATTCTAAAGTTAATAGAAAATGAAAATGGTCATTGGCTATAAAGATGTCACCTACTAAAAGATGAAACAGTAAAGACACCAAAAGGTGCATTATCGGCATGTGGAAATCAGAAACCAATAATTCTTACAAAGCACCAAAAGAATATAATTACAGTGCTCTTCTAGCCTTATATACCTTTAACCTTCAGACAAGAGACAGAATAATTGTAATGTTGGGGATTGAGGGGATACTTTGGGTTCATGCTTCCCTAGAATAGTATTTGACCCGAGGATGTGCCTTTTAAGTTTTTCTTCAACAATAGCCAATTCCCAGATGCATTATTCTTTTGTAGGTAGAAATAAGTAATTGGGTGCTTCAAGTGGGTTAATGATCACATTGAAAATGTCCATAAACAAAGTAATCCAGTTACCTCGATGGCAGAACCAATCATCTGGATGAGACGATCAAATACACTAGTCCTTTCGGCTTCAAAAGATTTCCAGTGTAGAAGGCATTTGTAGATGGTAAATGCTGCAACAGGCTTCCCATGACTGAACCCAATGTTTTTCATAACACAGCTAATAAGAGCATCAACATTCTCCTGTAACAAAAGCAAATCTCAAAACGTTAAAATTAGTCAACCTACACTCTGAAAAAAAAAATTGAAGTATGGGCAGATGAAGAAAATAATGATTTCTATAAGCACAGACATGTTGACGTTCAACAAGGGATCTCCTGAACTTGCTATCAGATTCTGTCCCAAACTTCTTAGCAGGTGTTGCACTATGGGGTTCCTGCAAAAATGAACTCTTATAAATGACCAGTAAAGAGAAAAAAACAGTATAATAAGGTGGATACATACAAGCATAGACTACAAAAGAAACCAAGAAAAGAAAAAAATAAACTACATTGGCTTTGCTCTCTTCACTCACATGATGACCATTTTCCAATCTCTGCAAGTAACAAAAAACATTTATTAAAATCAACAACCAGAGAGAGAAAGAGAGTGACACTTTATTTGGCAGTGTATGTTTACTTGAGTTGCTGGAGTCTGTAGATTGTCTGATGTCTTTTTTACAGGTGTTACCAATCCTTGCTGCCGAAGAATTTTGTTTTCAGACTCAATGTCAGAAAATTTTTCTTCAAGCCTGCCAATGAAAGTAACAACAATCACAATGACAACACTGAAATTTGGAGAGAGAGAGAAGGGCTTTCTGGGGTCATTCGGGGGGGTGGTGAACGGTTGTTGATGGACAACATGCGTGCTAACACAAGAATTTTCACTTTACGTTTAATATGTAATATGGATCTATTAACTAATCTATGTCCAACATTACTAAGAATCTAGACCAGGACAACCACCTCTGCATAGCAGTCTTTAGCTGAATTATTTTTGTTTCTGCATCCAAAGCTTGCTTCAATCTCTCTTCACTAATTTTGCTTGCTTCTTCATATTTTTTCTCCGTTTCATCAATTTTCATTTCCAGTGAACTAACCATGGCCTGCATAATTTTTCCAGAAAGCAATAAATAACCATGAAGAAATGAACAAGTACATTCTCAAAAACAAAGATGCCATTCTTAGGATGTCTTAGTAAGTAAACAAAGGCAGTATCCTTCAGCAGATTGCAGATCCTAAACTTTCAGCCACATTACCTTGAGCTTTTCATTTTCACTGCTAAGCTTCTCCATCATTACATGGTCAACAACTGGAACCTCTTGTATGACAGGGACTTTCTCTGCTGCCCTTTTTGCAGCCTCACATTCTTTCTCAAGCATTGTTTTAGTTTCCTTAAACTGAAGCTGCATCTCTTGCAAAGTAGAATGTAGTTTCTCGTTTTCTTGTGTTTTAGCCTCTTCCATGTCAGCCTACAAATATTGGACATATTACGAAAAACAAAATATGAGAAACACAATAAAGTCACAGAGAAACATTTTTAGCAAGCACATTATATATAAACTTCTGCTTTTACTCTTTTCCATATTTATTTTCTATAAGCAATATAATACAGGCATTCATCGAATTCAATTTATAAATGCCAAAATTATATTCATTACCAAAACAGCTCCATAACCTATAAGCTCAAGTTCATGAACTAATATGAGGTGAGAACCTTTAAGAGATCTTCTGACAGAACTTAAAACATAAAAATTGCAAAAGTGAAATAACATGAAGAAAGTTCCCCAGCATACAAAGCATCTTTTCTTCTTCTTTTTTCTTATAATTTTTCTTTGCATTTCTGGATTCACTCATTTATTCGAGCAACATTTTTTAATCTTTCGTCATCTTTGAATTTGATAGCTTTCAATCTAAGCACCAGTACCAGTACAAGACACAGAATACAAGATGAATCAGGTGATAGGATGATTCTTGGAAAACTAGGATGATACATTTGGGACATAATTATTTATTATTAATGAATACATATTTGTGCGTGTATATCATATTAAATAACAAATACCAAAGGTTAAGAAGCACATTTAAAATCAATATTCAAGTAACAACATATAGGAAAGAAGCATATATTCCATCCATGTTTATATATATATCCACAAAATACACTATTTTTAAATATCACCAAAATAACATCAATCAATTTACTATTAGGGCCGTTTTCAATTCGTTACTATTCATCTCACTTTTTCATTCTTTCAACATTCTCTTACTTTTTACATCACATCAATCATTTTTATTACTATTCAAATTAAAAAAAAAAAAAAAAAAAAAATCATTACAAAACAAATTTTTTTCAATTTTCCATACCAAACATTCTTACTTTTTCACTATTTTTTTTTTAAAAAAAAATTCTTTTTTTTTTTTTTACATTAATCAATTTTTGCTACAGTATCGGACCAAAATCCTTTAAAAAACACACCCTAGGTCTTTTAAATGTTTAAAATTAAGCATTTAGATTTTCTGTTCTAATAAATTTTCCGCAAAACATTTTTTTATGAATAATTTTTTACCCCCAAGGAAGGGGAAGGGGAGTTTCGAACTAGTGACCTCCGCTTCATTTGGAGTGGTCCCTAGTCATGTCCCAACTGTATTCCAATCATTTTCCATAGTGTCCTGCTAAGTCCCAAAGTATCCAACTTTAAATTTTAAATTTTATTCATGGAAACATATCCGGCTAAAACACAGATACTTCAACCTCTTTCAAAGAATCTGTGCTTCCTAACTTTCAAACCATGAGGCTAGCAACTATGCTTCCTTTCTCCAATTAACAATTTGTAGGCAATTAGGAAGGAACTGAGTACTCCGTATAAAAACACAGAAAACCCAAATCTTTTTAAAGTTATCTAACATACAACTACCACTCTGTGAATTAACGTCAATGTCATCATATGTTTCCACTCTTCATCTGTAAGTCTTGCTATCGACAACACTTACATTTGAAAAATTAGCCATACTTCAAAACCAAAGTCAACAATTGACAGGTAACTGATGAGGCTCACTGAAAATTCATGGGCTCTGATTGCATGTTCAGACAAGCAACACGATGGAGCAACATGACACCACTCTCAACAGATTCATAGCCATAATAACACCTACCCTCATGCGTTTCTCCAGCTGTAATCTCCATGTCAGTTCTTCAACTTGCTTTTCCAGTTTATTTTTGGCAGCTTGGAGAGCACCAGTTTCCCTTGCAGCCTGTACACAGACAAGAAAAGCTGAGAACCGACATATCACATACCAAACCAAAAATTTGCAAAGGCAGCTTAAGAAAAACCACGTCATCAAAAACATAAGTACAGCAATCACAAATATTCCTGATTTTGCAAGTATGAAACATGTCAAAAAGCAGGCTCTTCTCCTTTGTGATCTGGCGCTATAATAAAAGCTTGATAAGTATTCAATATCTGTCTCATAAATGAAGCTGAATTTTTATAAGATGTTTCTTCCCATAAAGGAATTAAATACTCCTGATTAAGAAACAGAAGTTTGTCTGCTTGATGTGGTTGCAGAAACATGAATTAGTAATCAGGCAAACTTCAAAGTATTAAAAATCCCTGGAATTCTGGGAGAAATGAGTTTAATTACCATTTAATTTGTGGTTGGGAGCATTTCGCAAAGACCTTTACTTGGCATAAAAGAAGTGACAAGGAATCATATGGTTTTCAATTTCTGAAAGTGCAGAAAGAGAAAGGGTGAGGTGATTAGCATGAGCAGACCTGTGAGATTACGAGGAGAGTGAAGGCAAATGGTTCTGGTTTGGGAATTCAGGAGGAAATGGGGCGATGAGGCATGAGAGAGAGGGAATCCTGGTTGCTATAAGGACAATGTGGTGGTTGTTGACAGTGGAGGTGCTTATGACAGTTGACAGATTCCATGAAATCGTAGTTTCAAGTACAGCCAATGGACAAGGGATGCAGGGAAAGGTGATTTTCAAAATTATTTCCACCACAGGTTAATGCAGGGTGACAGCACAAACCGTTATGAATGCATGCATGAAAAATGTCTGTACTTTTCCAATCTTATGAGATGTCCCCTTAGGGACCCAAAACAAAATCTCATTATCGATTTTACCTGTAACTACAATACTTTTGCCTAAACAATGTCACAACATAAGGCCCAATAAATAAAAAGATAAGATGATATAGGAAGAAGTAGTCACCATCTTAAGATTCCGTAGTTCTTTTCGAGCAACTCTTCCTCTCCATGCACACTGTGTTGTAATTGCTGCTTTCTTTATCTCCATATAATGCAGCCGTGCCAAGAATTTGCGACACTGGCTCTGTAGTACAGAACCACAAGTATTCCAAGTTAGCAAGGATTTTTTTGTTTTTTTTTGATAAGTTTGTAAGGAGGAAATAATATTTAAAACCTAAAGAATTTCAGCTAGGCAGAGCAAAACAGCAAAGGTATGACAGTAGTGTACACAACTCCTTCAGAGATGTTGATATTGCAAGAAAATATTTCAACATTCATAAGAAAATAACAAATAGAAAAATAAATTCTTTAAAAAAATATCCTTAAGAACATTTTAAAACCAGCTATCCATTTTGTAAAAATAAATATGTCTTTTACCTGAAGAATAATTGCAGCTCTAGTCTGCCTTCTGAAGCGTAGCTCAATACGAGCAGCCATTCCACGCATTCCTGTCTGAATAGAAACAGCGGAGGAATGCAATTCTTTGTAAGCTTTCCTAGCAAGAAACATCCGCAAGTCTCTCTGGATCATCATAGAAGAAGCTTCTCTTCGCATGCCCTCGTAAATTTGCCGAGTAAGTTGTCCTGTAATCAGCAAAGACAAAAGCTAACAAAAAGTATATACAAATCTGGATGTCTCAGCAGATAGGAGTACAAACTATAACCTAAAAGATCAGGATGTCCAAAGACATCAGGAACAAAATTTAAATACCTCTGCATGCAGCTTGAATTTGTATAACAGACCGACGGAGCAAGACAAAACTTTTACGGGCTAAATAAGAACGGACTTTCCTCTGAATAATGCTAGCTGATCTTCCTAAGACCTCACTTCTATGGGCATCTAGTTCTGCCATCTGACCAGCCCTAAGGAAAATTTTTGTTTTACCAATCTGCAACAACAAACAGGATCATAAGATCACAAAATCTATCCACAAAACAAATATATAGCACAAGTAACAAATCAGCATTTTACAACACCCCCAACCCACACACACACAAAAAAAAAAAAAAAATCCCCATCAGCTAAAATCTATTGATATTTAGACGAGAAACAAATGGGTGCATGGAGAATGGGAAACAACCTGCTTTGAATTTAACTAGAACACGCATCTCATCACATACTCACAAAGGACGATCATTTTTTTAGTACATTTCACAACAAACAAGGCAACAGAACCACAACAAACTAGATCCAGAGCTCAAGATAAGAATACACTTGAAACCAAGCCCAGCAGTAAAGAATGTGTCAATCTCTTTACACTGTTATGTCCAAATACTGTAAATAAAAATTCTAAACAGTCTATGTTATGCAAACCCACATTCTAGTGCCTCCACTTAGCTCAGGGACATCATGTCATTGTCAATAATGATTTCATGTCTTTTTCAATGACCAAGCAATCTAAATCACATACAAGCTGATCCATATCATTTAGGTCCGCTGGGAGGGGGGACAAGTAAACACCTAATGTAAAATGTATCATGTTCCACCAATGAACTGAAGCAACTCCAGTAGCCCATAAAGAAGATGAAAATAAGGATGACAGTACTGAAGTATACAGATCCAGTCTATACAGTGAACATGTGAAAAGAAAGTGTTGCACCATCCATGGATGACACAGTAAAACCTTGTTATAAGGATTCCCTAAAGGTGCTTAAACAAGCTTGTCACTATTACTCAAGTGATACAGGAAAAGCATCAGTATTATACTTTTGCAGTAGTCTTGTAACACCATCTTGCATGGAGCATATGATGTTAATGCGTTCATTCCCCAAAACTTATGACCATATTAAATCAGGAGAAAATGATAGAATTTCAATCTGTGAAGAATGTCTAATCATCATCAAATAATTACCTGATAGCCTTTAAGTCCCACCTTCTCTAGAAGCCTCTTACAAGCAATGATCTCATCAGAACTGATATTATATTATTATAGAAATATGTCAGCACATTTAATGGTTAGGCAAAACAACTGACAAAAAAATAAAACAATCAAAATACCTCCCATCCAAAACTTCAGGTGCAAGCAGGCCAAATCTATCTACAAATTCAACAAAGGGTTTTCTAGTGGGAAATCCAGCACAGCTTATCCTAATTGCCTCCATGACTCCCTGAAATGAGACAAATAAAATATGAATAAACTCGAATCAAATGCAGTAAATTTTAATTACCACACCAACAATATTCAAAAATCAACACTATAAGATATCAAAATTCTTACCCCACAACGTAGTTGTTGAAGAACATTTTTATTCTCAAAGATTGATGGCTTAAGAAGATTATTGGGTTTTACACAACGAATGTAATGCGGCTCAGTCGTGCTGAGAGTTTCAAGCAGCGCTTGCAATTGTTGCTGCATAAAGTAAAAAAGAGGACTTCACAACCCACCAGATAGTAGAAAGAATCTCAATTTTTTTTTACCCATAAAAGAAAAGGAAAACTATCATACCTTAAACCGTGAACCAATTGAAGAGAACTTTGATGATTTGGATGAATCCTCAGCTGAAGGTGGAAATAAACCCGCCACAAAGGAGCATCTGGAAGCACTCAAGAGCCCCTGATGTTCAGCAACAACATAGTCCTTGTTCTTGTCCAGGAACAGTTCTGTTTGATAAGTGACCTGAAAGTCATATCAAAGTTTTCAGTGCATGTATTTTTTATAATTACTTCTTGCTTCTTAGGTTTGAATTCTATGACCTATACATCACTACAAAGAACAATGCAAACAAGACACTTACATCGCCAGCGTAATGGCAAATTGTGAAGTCACTACGTGATAATTTTGGCTTCGTGAAGCGATTATGGTTTTTGAATGTCTGATACAGCTTTTGGGCAAATGTTTCATGTGTTGATCTTGGAAACATACTGCAGAACACACAACTCAGCTATCTCACAACCAAACAGTGTATTCAATGAAATTTTATGAAGTGATATAGAGATATTAAAGTAATATACTACATAGTGCAGTACTTACCAAGCTTCATCCAGAAGAGCAATAATGCCACCCGGTTTCTGAAAATCCATTAATGAACATATAAAAAATCAAACGTACAAGACATGAATAAAATGAAAACTAAAGACAGACAGCAGCAGAAAGAGAGAATCAAATTTTAAATTGAACACCCTATGAGCATAATGATTTCATCGTTAAGTTTATTTAACAACAAATAAAGAACAATATTAACTACACTAAGTTTTGGCCGGGGAGAATTAAGAAAAACCAATAGCAGCATCAGCAACAAAAAAATAGAAAAATTATCAAACAAGACAAAATGGAAGCCGATATAAGTTATCTTGGAGTAAACTCTGAAGTTAATTTTTTATAAGTAATCGAAATATTATTAAAAGCGAAAAGCACTACTTAGTTACACTGGGAGAATACAAGAGAAAAGAACAAGAAAATGATGAGAACTAAGCAGTCAGGGAGCTACAAACGCAGCTGTCCAAGTATAAAAGTAGAAAAATAACTCAAGCTCAGCCAATGTCCTCTTGCGATCCTCATAAATTTTATCATTTATTTCCCTCCAAAGACACCAAAAGAGGCAAAAATGCACCATTTTCCACACAGCAGCACTCCGAGTGCTACTACAAATCCACCAACATGCTAACAAGTTAGCTACTCTACTAGGCATCACCCAATACAACCCAAAACAACTGAAAAAGGCATTTCATAGGGCGCAAGCAAGCTCACAATGGAGGAGAGGATGGTCTATGGACTCCTCATTCCTCTTGCACATACAACACCTATCAACCACAATGACATGCCGCTTCCTTAGGTTGTCTATAGTAAGGATCTTCCCTAGAGCCACCAACCAAGCCAAAAAGGCCGCCCTCAAAAGAACCTCAGTCCACCAAATCCTCCTCCAAGGGAAAGGAGTGACATCATTACGAAAGATCCAAAAGCCTTTTCTCATTATCCTCACTCCATAAAAGCCACAATTGTCTGGACTCGTGTGACTACATTTGATGTTGGCCATTTAACCAGCTCAACCCTCTTTCTTCAAGCTTTCAGATAACTGAAAGCCAGGACACTTTACACAACTTCGATAGACTTAGAATGAAATGAAAAGTTAACTGCTACATTACGTAAGGTCAAAGACCAGATGTTCACAACCAAGGATGAATCACTGTTTCTGCTGCAAGCTCCGTCCACTTTTTGGAGGAACCAGCAAAGATACCTAGGTTAATCACATGCACTCGCCTTGGCAGATATCAACATGTAAACAAAGTTTTTTTTTTTTTTTTTTTTCCATAAAGTAATCATTCATAAGAAAAATTCAGAAAAGGGGCACAACCCTACATGAGAAACACCAATGCCTAAAGAGAGTTATGATTTATGAAACAAATCCAATAGAAAGCGAAGAAAAACACTATGCATGTTAGACACACAAACCTTTTCAATGAGATCAAGAATATCTTGATTATCAACAAACTCAATGTAACTCCAATCAATTTCTTCTTTTGTATATTCTTCTTGCTCCATTTTGAAAACATGCTGCCAACAAGATATTTGTGCATTACAAACATATGCAATACATATAGATTGAACAATCGCAAAGAACAATAAAGAAAATACAGAAATTCTTAACAGAAAACCTGATTGAAATGTTGCTGAAGCTTCTCGTTTGTGAGATTGATGCAAAATTGCTCAAAACTGCAAAATACACACCAAAGAACAACTATCCATGAGATAAAAAATACAAGCATCTAAGCTCATAAATCCAGTCTCAATAAATTAAGATTTAAGTCCATGCAAAGCATTCCAGTCTATTAAGGAAATTAATGCAGGAAGTATATTGATGTTATACTCTTGCAAGACATTATTTTTAGATCACTTTGGCATTCTCCTTAGCAGAAAAGTAACAAACTCAAAACCTGTACATTAATAAGAATAAAAATTCCATATATTCAAGTTTGCTCTTTTCTTTCATTTAGAGAACCACACAATCACAGAACATCAGGAGTGGACAGTAAGCACCAAAAGAACCTTCTGTTTTCATCTCTATAGCTAGCTACTCCTGGAAGTTAGAACAAATTGACAGAAGATTTGAAATCATAAGATTATTAAACAAGAAGAATACATGCCGTATGGGAAGAAGAAGATGCTAGAATTTTCAACTAGACAAGAGGAAACTGCTCTTTCAAAGCTCCAATGGCATTTAGAATTTACTGCAATGTTACCGCAATGTTGACATGAGGTCAACCTAAAGACTACTTTAGCAGAACCTGAAGCCAAAATTAGCAGCAACAAACAGATAGGCCATGCAAGGAACTTAGTATTGACACAATGGATGATAAATCATCCCAGACCTGTCCAAGAGATAAAGAAATGAAAGAATTTAACAGATACACAAGCACATGGTACTTTTATATAGATGCTCAAACCCCCCATAGTAGTGCCTCATGCATCTTATTATCCTTTGACATACTTAAAAGACGAGCGGAAGGAAAGACACCCCTCTATGGGAAGGAGCAGTCTCACAAGTCATCTTAAGTACTGAAAAGTGATAATGAGAAAGGAGGGGTGGGGGAGGAGAGAGAGGGGCATGGCTGAAAATTGATACTAAAAAGCAACCAATAAAAGAAACACAGTAAATTACTAATGATTATAACAGAAAATAATTCAAGTTAATTTTATTCTTTATGAGTCAGGGAGTGACAAGTAGAAAATGGCTGCTCAAAGAGAGCTTCAGTCTCTCCTACAACCTTGAGAGAAAAAATAACCTTCCATTGAGTTCACATAGAGATCTATGTCAAAATAAAAAGATAAGGCATACCGGTTAAGCACCTGTTTGTCTTGAAACTCTCAAAACCATATATATCCAGCACCCCAATTAAGAACTTTGACTCAGGGTCTTGACCAATTGAACTATTAATCTTATCCACAAGCCTGTAGAACCAAGAAGGGTCCACTGTTCAATTTACAGCTCAAATTTGAACTAGTAGTAACGATAAGAAAGACCACACTGAATAATCTTCAATCAAACTCTTCAACGAGTATCTTACCAGTCAAACAACCTCGCATACACAATTTTAGCCAAAGCATCTCTACTGACAGCTGCAGAATCTGGATCCAGACATTTTGTTATGGTTTCATCACGGGTAACAATTACACGTTTGCAAAGAGAATCTTCTAGTGCCTTTGCATCACACCTGAACAATATTTAAGAATTGATAGGCCACATTTTCTTCTCTTATCATAAAATATGAAGGGCAAACTTGTCAACCACTTCATCTTTTAGTGTGTGAATGCTTGTCAATGAAATTGCTTACATGAAAAGCTCAGCAGCAGTTCTTAGATGGAACCGAGATTTTTCATCTTTGGGTATGGATGAGTCTGTTTCCTTCCCTTTTGCAAATTCAACATTCCCAAGATGCAGAATTGCAGCCACAACACGAAATATTGCATCCTGAAAAGGTGTAAGGAACAAAGAAAAACAAGATTTTCAAGTAGCAGTTATACTTGAAGTTGGATTCCAATTGAAGCAATTTCCTATGAAATACCTGCTCACCAACACTTATTCCAACAACTTCCATTGCCCTCCTTGTTGCGATGTATTCCTTTGAATCATCAATCCCATCCAACTTATAGCAATTTGATTGATTCAGATAATGAAATGTTGTAGGGTTTTCCAATTTGTACCTCTTGACATCCTGTCAAATTAATAAGAGAAGAAAATAAGAGATGTCTGGAAGCTAGAGAAGAACAGTTGGTGCTTTGCACAAAGAAATGAAAATGACATTTTTAAAGTTTATTCTCAAGTTCTATTTGCAGACTTTTTTTTTTTTGTGAAAAAACTATTCAATTTCTGCAAACATCATATTTTCTATTCTTATATGAATTTCCCGAGAAAAATAAAAACTTCAGATATCAAGTTATGATCTTAGCCTAAACAAAGCAACTGGATTGTGGGAGAGCAATACAAGACTCATGCTGCTAGGGGAAGCAGTGGAGTGCTGCACTCTAGATGGTGAGAAAAAAAAAAAAAAAAGAGACAACAGAAATTCACAAACACTTTATACAATTATCAGATTCCAAGATCCAAAGATAGGTAATTTTCCAAATGGAACTAAGAAAATACTAAGCCACAAAATACTTAAGAATGGGACATAATTTTTTTAATAAATAATATATATTCAAACAACAGGCAGAAGAGCACAACCCATGTACATAGGAAGTATACAAGAGACCCCTAACCCATAGAGAAAAAAGAACATAAATCTAGAAATTCAAAAAAAGTAGAAACATTTGGAGTATGCCATGTCACTCTCCATGAATACAGCGTTTGTAACACCAACTTCTTCAAATCAATCAATCCTATCTCACAGTCATCAAAACTTCGAGCATTTCACTCTCACCATATTCAACTAGAAGAGTAGTAGACCATTTCGCTCATTGGAGAGAGTTGAGTGGCAATCCTCAGAGTGAAGCAATGTGGAAGCTAGCTATGTCCTGCCATTTGTGGGTGTCTTTAGTGGGAAAGAAATGATAGAAGTTTTAAAAACAGTGAGAGGACAATAGTGGAACTAAATTTTTCTTTTTCAAAACTATTTACCACTAGACAACATTCCCACCGGTTTTTCCCAATATCTTGGTCTTCCGTTGCAGGCTTCCTATAAGGCCAAGCCTATTTGGGATCATCAAATGCTTAAGCCAATAGAAATGGAGAAATCTAATCATTTAATTTATATTCTAATAGAAATCTTGGAAGATTGGCTTGAGCTATGTTGGAAGTGCAATGGGAAAGACCACTTCAAGCTGACAGATTGACCAAAGCCAAATTTGTATGGGAATTAGTGCTAAAGAGGATTAGATGAGGGACTCTAATCTCCAATGCAAAAATGGGGATTAGGTGAATGTGAAGGTAGAGAACCATAGGAGACCAGCAAGTTCACATTGCAAAGTTGTTGTCCAAATAACTGAATAAGAAGGTGTTCCAACAGATAGCAGCAGAAGAAATACAGGCCTAGCAGATTGCTTCAAAGAAAGGAAAGGCATCAAGTGGCGTTAGAAGGCATGATATGAATGTTTTGAATGTGGCGAAGGCCATGGTTGTGACAGCTTCAGGTTCTGGAAGCAGTTCATCAACAGCAGCTGCAGGTGGAAAGTCTGAGCAAAAAAATGTTGATCCTGGTTACAGAAATAACCTTCCTAATATAGAAGATGCATCAGAAGACTTGGCTGCCTTTAACAAGTTTGAGGCCTAAAGTAGTGCTTCAACTGATGATGACCCTGACACAGCTTCCCCAGATCAGAATCCTTTAGGTAAAAGAGCTGTGGGTTCAGTTGAAGTTGGGAGTAAGAAGAATGGTGGAAAGAGTTCCTTGGAAAGCCATGTCCCAACAAACTCAGAAGATTGAAAGTTTACTGAAAACAATAATATTTCCTTTTTGGGTACACTTTAAACAAAGTAAAGTTTGTTAATGTCGAGAGCTGAACATCAAAGAGAGAGTATCATGGTCCACTTCATAAATCCTTCTTTGGCCAGTTCACAGATATTGTAAGACAAATATTTTCCATGTATGACAAATAAATACAAAAGAAACATATAATCTGCACATATTGTTCCGCCTTATTTCCATGAAGCCGGTTTTGTGAAGCAGTTAAAGAACCATTACCTCTGGTGGTGCAGCACAAAGCATGTAGAAACAGTGATAATTTCTCTCAGGATCAGACAACTGGCATACACGTGACCTTTCAAGCAAATAAGTTCTGATAGCAGCTCCCGAAATTCTTCCCTTCTTGTCAAATTGGATCTCCACGAACTTACCAAAACGACTGCAATATTGATAACATGCACATAAGGTACGTTATCCAAAAAAAAAAAAAAATGCACATAAGGATGGAACCCCAGCAAATAGATCGTATTACATAAAATTCACAATATAGAAATAAGAAAATTTTAAAAATAAAACATCATCCCACCTCGAGTTATTGTTTCGAACAGTCTTGGCATTACCGAAGGCTTCCAGAACAGGATTGGACTGAAAATAAGAGAAAAACACAATGAAAGCATGTATAGTACAGGTGACCTGTTAAAGAACCTATAAAAGAAAAATACTGGCCAAGAATTATAAACTTCAACATATCTTTTTTGTATAACTAAAAACAATTTTGCTTGAAAAAATCAATGTCAGATCTTACTACTGCATGTGCCAGTTTGGCAGACAACTGAGATTCTAGAACTTTTTACCTCCAGGACTTGCTGCTCAACAGTCCTCCCCTCAGCAGCAGCTCTCCCTCCCATGTAAGCAAGATATGCCATGAGTAATTTTGTGCTTTCTGTTTTACCAGCCCCACTTTCTCCACTAACCAATATTGCCTGACTTTTTCCCTCATTAATCATAAGTCTGCATCCACACAAATGGCAAGTTACAGTACCAGCCAAGAAAAGAGATGACTTGAAGATTTTACATTGAGAATGTGAAAAAGTACCGGTATGCAGCATCTGCAACAGCAAAAGGATGTGGACTCAGCTCACCGAAGGCTGCCCCTTTATACTGAGCCATCATATGGCTATCATAAAGATGCGGTAGTCTTCTAAAAGGATTCACAGCGATCAATATATTCCCCGTGTAAGTCTGACATCAACAGTAAGTGTATTAACTTCAGAAAATGCAGAAGATCGATGTAAAGATTAAAAAAAAAAAAAAAAAAGGATGTCCCCCCAACATCCATCAAAATGTAACAAACACATCAAGTATGGATGCAGAATATTTACCAACCACCCATCTCCTACCCCTTCCCCCTTCTGACAACCCCAACTAAAAAGAGAGAGAAAAAGAAACTCTATCATGGACTAGCTTTCTCTTGTAGCTGTTGGTAATCTTTTAATGAAAGACTATTTCAAATACTCACGTATATCTCATTGATATCATATCTTGATCTTAGATTGTCAAGGACTCCTGGTTCATGCAAATAAGCCAGCTTTGTCATGTCATCCACTCCACACGGTGGAGCTTCAGGGTCTTTGGGATAGACATTGGAAGCTTTAACAACAACCTGCAGTTTTCCGCATAAATAATGGTGGGAAAAGTAAGCAAAATCAGCACATACAATCAAAAAAAAATCAGTAAGCACAAAATGGGGAAAAAAAAAAAAATTGACAAGTATTTAAAAGAGTATAGGTGAAGTGATTCTACTGCCACCCTAACCAGATAAAGATGTCCGCACCACCACTTCAACCATAGAACTTGTTAAATATTAAAATAAGATGAAGACACATGTACATTACAATAGCAAAAGATGGAGAATTGTCATTCAGCACATGATAAAATTAATATAGGTAATATGTGCAGAAAAAATGCCCATGATAACATCATTCAAAGCACTCACCGTCTTCCCCGAAGTGCAGAGGACTTTAATTTCTTCACCATCAACCTTCACTACTTCACCATCTATCCAAGCTTCATCAGGATCTTCCATCCAAACAAGAGATCCAACCGCATGACTGATAGCAACAGCCTGAAAAGCAAAGAGTGTCAAAGACTAAAATATCAAGTAAATTGCATAACTACATTTTTCCTTGGACAAGATTTATGGAGCATCATGCATGCAAACAGGCACAGGCAATCATCTGTAACTGCAATGGCCAAGATGTAAGACTCAAGTACTTCTCTCTATTCTCACTAATACAAAAGAGCAATAAACAAAAGAGTCCAGACATGTACTCGCATAAAAAATGAGCAAACAAGTGCAATGTATATATAGAAAGAGGAGGAAAAGATACCAACTCCATCATCAGCAACGCCTTTGATTTACTTAAATTTCTTTTGGGTCATTGATGTATGCTTCTAGCTTGGTACAAATTCCACTAAGAGAAGACAGTCTAACTCCATTATAAAGCAAATGTGCTGTGAGTTCTAATTCTATCAATTTTTTACTATTTTGCTTTGACTGTGATTTTCTTTCTTTTATAGTGAAATATCAATGCAACCTTTTTAACCCAAATCCTTGTTTTCAATTTGCTCTCTTCCTTAAAAGATCTCTACCGACACATAAACACTTGAGTTGGACTAGTGAGCTGCTGCTTAGTAAATCCAAATGAGCATTTACATGAACATTAAAACAGAAATCCAAGTATGCACCTCAAGAAACAAGAGAAGAAAACAAATCTGAATGTGATTGAAACAGAACTCAAAGAAACAAACTTCAAACCAAAAGATCGACAGAAAATATTCATATATCCATTTCTGCTTCAACTTAAGCACAAATCAGTCATCAAGATACTAAACCAACAATAACCCATTAAATTATCAACAACTTTGAATTGAATAGCATAAAATTTCATACGATTATGAGAACCCAGAACTTCAAATATGCAAGACATATAAAAATTTAACCAAATTTTGCAAAAGCATAGAAAAAGCAAATACCATTTTCACTGAGATCAGATCAGAGACTTGGGTTGCTTATGGATCCACTTCCAATTCCTTCAGCAACGACCATTCAATTCAGCGACAAGAATTCCTCAACTTCTTTCCCTTTCTTTCAGTGCAACTTGTATGGATGTATGCTTCTAAACAATGAAAAATATTTTTTTTAAAAAAAATGATCTTTGATAAATAGAAAAATGAGAAAGCTTAAACCCTTCAACAAGAAGAAATCTTTTGAAAGAAGAGATTTAAGCCCCCTCCTCTGTTTTGGCAGCAGAACTCTTTTTTCTGTTCCGGCTTTCTTTGTTTCGTCCTTCCCTCCCACTTCTTCTTTGCCTGTGTCTTATTAATTAAGGTGATAAATTAATTAAGACATTAAAAACGCTTCGTTAATTGATGTGATCCCCGAACTACCCTTGACGTTTTCCTTTAATTACGGAACTTTTATGACAACTCAGACATGGTCAACCGTGAGTCACAAAAAGGTTGTCTGAATCTTACAAACTCAAAACGCAAAGGGCGGTGAAATCACCACAGTGAATACTCATAGCTTGGCTTGGCAAAGCTTTTGACTTTTTTATTTTCTTTTCTTTTTTTGGAAAAATGACTTTTGTTGTTTTTTTTTTTTAGTAAATTTCTTAGACCCAATCATTAAAAATAACATGTGTCTTTTAAATTATTAAAAAACATGTAAAAAATGCGTGTTATTAAAAAATATGTATTTCTCACGTGCTAAATAATACATGTCATTATTAGATGCCGGTTTTTTAGAAATTTATGTCCAAGAATGCCCATCAGCTCTTTTGTCGATAAATTTTTTTCAATTCAATGTATTAAATTATTCAAATTCAATTTAGATTTTTTATTTTATATAGGCATGCATGCGCTATAAATCACAGTTTTATTATATTTTATGAATATTTTAATTTAATGTATGCATTATCAAAATGATAAATTTCTATATCACATCATAAAACCAGCTGAATTAATTAGCTGCACATTATAGAGCAGGAAAATGATCCTGTTTCATAGATTAGGGTTCATGATATTTATAGCAAGTTTTGAGTAGGTGAACTTAATGAATTGAGGCTTCCAATGCTTTGAAGCCTTGCTGGGGCCATGGGCACAATCTTGGTTGTGAGGGGGCACTTCTGTTCTGTAGCCTATAACCTTCAAGTAAAGACTGAAAAAAGTTAATTTGAATCAAAATAGCATTATTTGCAAGATAAAAGTTTTCCTCTTGTTCGAGAAAATTATTTTAACCTAATTTATTAGACTGATATTTGTTTTTAGAAAAAATTTATTTTTATTTGTATTTTTAATAAATTAATAGATCACGTGATTTTTACATGTATTTTAAAAACAACTTTATTATTACATGTGGTTTGATATGAAATCAAACAAACTCTAGATATTCACAGTTGGTCCTTCCATCAAATCATTTAACAACATGCCGCGTCAAACCTATTAGTGACTATCATGTATTTGATATGCCACATTATTGCTACTTAAAAATAAAAGAAAAACAAAATTAAATAATTAAAGAAAAATTTAAGGAGTGGTCGAGTCACCCCTTTGGCTAAATGGGAATAGCCAAAACCACCTCTAACCATTTGGTATGGCTCAACCACTCTCATTTTGCCAAAAAATGGCTCAATGTGTCCGTTATGAAAGTGGCCGAAAGATCCTATAACTATTTACTTCATGCTTCCCATAAGAGCACTGACAGCAGCTCTCTTTTGATTTTCTCTAAATTTAGAAAACAAAATTAAATTTTTACTTTCATATTCAAATACATTCCATTATAGATTTCAATATCTTTCTTTATACTATTAAAATATTATTTATTTACTGTTTTTTCTTTCCTGTTTTTGCTTGTAATAAGGCTCTATCCTCTCTCTTTGTTTTTTGCCCATGAGTATATCTGCATTTGGTCCAGATCTTTGGGTTGTAAATGTGAACAATATCCTGGTTTTCGGGTTGAGAATAATGAGTATCAGCTTGAAGGTTTTTTCCTCTCAAGGCCATGGAATAAACGCTACCTATGCACTGGATTGTGTCTGTTTGGTACAGATCTGATATTAAACATGATGATTAGTCATGAGTTAGCAGATGATTTTGTTATGGTTGATTTTGTATGATTGGTGACGTTGTGATTTTAGCTTCGGCTGTGATTTGCTTCAGAGTTTTTTGCTCTGTTTGTAAGAGTTTTTTTGCTTACGATTTTTATAAATGAATGAGAATAGAATGCTTCCCTTTATATATATATACAAAATGCAAGTTTCTTACATATATCCTCACATATTTTACAAATTTTCAACACAAGTTCTCAATGAAATGAGAGAGAAAATAAATAAATATTTCATGTTAAAATAATATATAAGGAAGTTAAAGCACTACTAAATGCTCGAAGTAGCTCTCTGACTTACCCATTTTTCACTTTTCAATATAAAAAATTTAAAATTTTATATCACATTAATCAACATCAAAAAAAGGATTTGCCAAACACACCCTGAATTTGGGGAGAGATTAGGCTTTACAAAAACTTATGAGAGTGGTCTGAATATTCGCTTTTGAGCTGGATATGCTTTGTGTAAGGACTAATTCTAATTCATAAAATAAATAATAATAGTAATAAAATAAAAAAGAAGACTAATTCTCTACTATAGAAAACTCCTATTGAAATCCGCAAGAAAATGCTATGCCTCCTTTAATTCTAAGTCGCCAAGGACTCTTTAAGTCACGTCAATGATAATGACAATATATGTGAATCTTCAAATTAAAAATGAAAAATAAAAATACCCATTTCAAACATCTTTCACTTTAAAAGCAAAGTTGTTGGCACTTGGCAGGGTGTAAAGGTAATCATTTCATTTTGAATTTGTCAATTCCAAATATTGGAATATTGGATTTTTAAAAGGGTATAAATTTCCTCCAAATTTAATCCATGAAAAATTGTGTCAAATGTCTATAAATATTTAAAAAAACATATTAAATTCTTAATTTCATTAATAACAGTTTACTAATTTAGACTAAATTTAATGTGTTGGATCTACTTTTGCCATCATTTTAAATTGTTTTCATGTGTTAGATTAAGGTTTATAAGGGTATAAGCGTCATTTTCTCGGTCTAAAGTGAGGGTAAAAGTTGAAGAAAAAAATTTAAAATGACATATGACTTGCACATGACCATTGATGGTTAATTTTAATCCTTTGACCGACGGTATAAGACTTTTTGTCATAAGATGATAGTTTGATGGAATCAGGTGTCATAGTTATAGCTTATAGGGAGAAAGTGTCAAGGCGTTATAGTTTATGGGGGGCAAAATGTAATTACCTCTTTTTAAAATACACAAATTGAAAGGTCAAACTGTAATTTTACCAAATGTTTATTAACACTTTTAAAAAATTACGTTTTTATTAAAAACATTTTGAAATTATTATTGAGAAAACTTTACCCGAATATTATCCAACCTTTTGTTTTAATTTATGGCATCTCAAACCTATGATTCTATAAAAAAAAAAAGGAATAAAAAAAAGCCTGTGATTGTTTTGTTGGATTCCTACTCCCAAATGTTCGCTAGAAAATGCTCCAAAAGTGGCATCTGTGTAATTATTTGATGATAATATGGGCAATCTTACTTATTTTGGTTCTGTTTTATTTCGGATTTATTTCGTTTTCAATATACGTGTGAATGAGAGAAATTGGGCGGATCTTGAACGCGGACCGAGAAATAAAATTTGTAAGGACACCCAGTAGCAGTAGGACACGTAAGAAGCAAGAATTAAATATAAGCATTTAATTATTCTCGTTGGCCCCATCATGCATCGGTGGCACGTAAAGAAGATGGAGCCCCTGCCAATAGCCAATCACAGAGCGCGTTAACTGTACGAGGTTGGCACTTTTGGGCCAAGTCATGGGCACGTTCTAGCGCGTCTGAGAGGACGTGCCGTGAAAGAGGTATTTTAAATTTATAATTATTTTTATCAACAAGAAAATCAAATTAACGGTGTGGATCACGCTGGAGAAATGAGCGGTGCAATTTTAGCCGTCGGATGGGGCTGTTTGGTTTGCTTAAGGAAATGGATTACTTGAAAAGGTGGCTTCAGTCACCGCCTTAAAGGACGGAGTCAAGTGTCATTTTCTTTGTTGGTCATTTGGGGCTTGAATTGTTAAACTAGGCCCTGTCATTGGAACGTGCATGCACTTACCCCATTTTGCATGAGAATTGAGATTATAAAAAAAAAAAAAAAAAAATCAAGTGATAATTCACATTTTACATAAATAAGTATTATGTGGACGGTTATAATAAGTATCACGTGAGCTACTACTTGACAATTCGTGTTTTAGTAGTTAATGTGATAAGTATTATCCTGTGAACTTTTATATCAATTTATAAAAACTTTGTAGTAAAGGTTGTTGTAATACCCTAGTAGAACTATATAGACGTATAAAATAGATTACTTCCTAGACAAAGTTTTTCTTCAAACTGGGTTAGAAGAATTTCTTTTAAACTATTCTATAAAAATAACATGTATTATTTACATGTGATAATCTCAGAATCAGAATCACATGCTTTTTTTTAAAAAAAAAATTTTAATTACAAGAACAAAATTGGAATAAATTTTATTCAAAAAACATGTGTTTCTCACATGCTATTTAAAAATTACATGTTTCTTACATGAAAAGTGACACATGTAATTTTTATACAATAGGTTGGAGGAAATTAACTATGTGAGACTGGACAGTATGAACAATTTTATGAAACTTCGATTGTAACTTGATTAGTCATTTTCAAATAATAGTGCAGATGTTATTAGTGTTTTTCCTGAGTTATTACAAATGGTATCAAAGCAACTTAGTAATGTCGTGTGATACTGAAGTACTATGTGACGTAACCCTTACTCACATTAAAAATTTAAGGGGAGAGATTGTAACACTACAGTCGATTAGGCTTTATAAGCGATTTTAAAAAGTTCAAATTACAATTTAACAACTCCTTTTAGAGTAATATCATAAAAAGTTTCTTTACATTGTTACATCTTCTAAATCTGTTCAAGATGCTCGACATGTAGATTCTAACAGCAATCACCAAACTGAAAACTGTTGACAAATCGAGACGTGCACAAACCCCTTAATGTTGCAAGATATACTGCTAATCATGTACAGGCCCAAATCAGGACTCGAGCAATAAGGATAAATTCGTCAAGTATAATGCACCTCAAACATTAGAGGGAAAACTCAACCAACTCCCTTGCAACTTAATTGATAATGTCTTCTTTGTTTTTTATTTTTTAATTGATAATGTCTTCTTTATTTTTTATTTTTAGATTGCGACAGTATCCTTTAAACTATTAAAAATTGTCGATGTCCGCTACAATGAAAAAAAAATCCTTAATAACTTTTGAGGTTGTCTGTGCCTCAGTAACACATGGAAGCCACAAATGAACAGTGTAGTTTTATGAGAAGAAAATATGTAGTTGCCCTTATACTTATTATGGAACTTTGTTATATTGCTGCTCCAAAACTCTCACTCAACAGTTGTATGGTGCCAAGGACCCTCAGGTCAATGCTGCTAGTTGCCACCATTTCACTCATCAACACCATGACATTAGGAGAAGGTTGATACTTGATAGAGAAATGTTACAGGCCAGGGTCAGGAAAGTAGAGATAGTGATGAAGATTGCGTGGAGTATGCATAGGTAATTCCATGCTAGAATGATAGCTTTTGCTTGTTATCTATAAGCAACCTTCCACTACCATATGCATTACATTTTTATTGTAATCAATTATTTGAAATAATCTCCATTTATTTTAAGTACAATTTGAACAAAAAAAAAAAAAAAAAAAAACCAATTATTTGGAGGTTTTAGTCACATTGTCTTCCAATATATGCTAGACAAATTGTACAATTTAAATGCTAAAAGAAATTAACAAGAGAATAATTTCACTGTGGGGGCGTGGAAATAGTGTAAAAAAAGGGGCAAGGGATTTGCATCCACCAATACAATGACCAGAGAATCTGAATGCACTGCTCAAGAAGTTGATGTTCTCAAGAATTGGAAGGCTGTATTACCAAGAAGTTCATCTGCTGGTTTGACATCAGAGAAATCCTTCTCATGCAGAGAAGTAGAGAGTTCGTCAACCGAGAAAAGTATGCTGCATTGAGAAGCATGGATTAGCTGATATTTTTTTATTTTTTACTTTTATATATATATTTAAAATCTTTTAGGCATAGCTATTTTGTTGTTAAAGGAAGCATGCGCTATAATGGTCATAGTAATGGCATCCTTTGTATTAAAATAGTGAAGTGATCATAGATGAGTGAATGTCTAAAAGAAAAAAACAAAAGACAACAAGAGTAAATAAATAAACATAAGATGATTGGCTTTCTGAGGGAAATGGACGTCTTGTGAAGTATTCTTTCTTAGAAAAAAAATCACTTTCCTTCCTTTAATATGATGTGAAGTATGAACAACTATTTCTAGTAAAATATTGAAGTTATCAAGCTCCAGACACAACTCATGGAAGTTTCTGGAGCCACTCATGGATCAGCTGTTACTAGAGTCCCACAGAGCACATGTAATAAGATAAGAAATTCTCACCTGGAATCGTCATCTAACAAGAGGGAATTGCTCACAGCATTGTTTGAGTCCTCCATTATAAGTTCCTTCATGCTGGAAAGGACCTGTTGAAAAAAAGAGAGATGTGATGCTAAGAAACAAATTCACTTAACAAGATTAAGAATCACTAACATTACAGAGGATATTCTTACAAACAAACTTACATCTGGAGACACATTTTGAGTATTATTGTCATACCAGTAGAGAGTACTTAATCTATACAGCTGCTGAACACTTAGGATCTGAAAAAACCAAGCCATGATGTCAGACAGAGAGATGGGAGTCTTTATTTTCCCCTTTTGCAGTTGACAGGTAAAACATCATAGATCCATTTCTTAAAGGAACTGGACATGACAATTCCCACCATCTGGTGATAAGACGAGCAAAATGAACCATTGTTGGTTTGTTTATTCTAATGTCTAAATTCTTCATTTGAGCAGAATGGAAGGAAGATTGGACTAGTTCAGACAATCCACTAGATATTTGGTCTAAAGATCACTCATGTGTGCTCTCCACGTGAAAGGAGGTGGAGAGCAGTTCAGACAACTACCCAACGTGTATTATATTTGAGCCCCGTGAAAGATATGTGAGTTAGGTCCTTACTGCCCATGGCCTTCCTGCTGTAAATCAGTGGTCTTAAGTCACATGCCAAAAAGAGAGAGAAATAGAGACTTACTGGGCAGACATTGGTGATTTCATCGTAGGACATTCTATATTTTTGATCTATGACCTACAGATAAAAATCAGTGAAAGTCAAGTGAGCAATACAGCACTAGAGCTGTTATTACTTGAGAAAAAAAAAAGTGAAGGACAATGAAAACATCTACTTGAAGTTGTCAAAGAATTTCTTAATTATGGTAATATCCCAAATAGAACCACCATAGTTGTATAAGATATCTTTGTACGTGATGAATATATTAAAAGACGCAAAAAGAGGTCTAAACCATGTACACAAGGAGTGTTATAAAAAGGTCTGGGTCTAGAATTCTTTATTTTGTACACAGATTATCTCTGACCAAAAGAAGTATAGTGTTTTAAGTTCGACGGTACAAATTCCATCAAATTTTCAAATTAATACTGATATTTGGCATAAGCATCAATTTAAGACACTAGAAGAGAGTCAATATAGATATTATTTCCCCTGGTACTGCAGTGACCAAAATATCATATCTAATCATCAAGCACTCAGATGAACATACTAATAAAGCAATTAAGCGAAATTCAATACATCATAAGTTTAACAATTATTAAGGAAACGATCCATGGAGTAACCCATCGACTTCATTATTAAAGGGCATTTTAACACGAAATCAAATTAACATACCAAGAACCCAACTGCCTGTCTTATGTGTTTAAGTTCATCCCATGAGGAGCCTGCATACTGCAACCCAAGGAAATCGAGCCATGAAACAAGGGAAAATCATGTATGCATACGGCAAACAAAGTGTTCCATAGGTATGATGGAGACACAGCCTACATGAAACACACCGATATTAAATTAATAAGTTCGCCTAAAAAAAAAGCTCACCTGTTCTTTCGTTTGGCAGTACCATAGCTCCAACTCAGCTAACCCAGCTTTCAAATATTTGGCATTGCTGAATGTACAACACCCACGGCGCAGAAGAAGGCTGGAAATAAAATATTCCAATATACTAAACCTTGTAGCTCACATCAATGACAATAAAACAACTGATTACCTATTAAAGAGTTGTAAGTTGATATATGAGGAAGTTTGAATGAAGATCTTGTGAACAAGAATTGGAGGCACCTGAAAACCCAACTATAATAATTTACTTGCATTTAAACAAAGAAAATAGAGTTTGGCATACTCAAATTTCGTGAATTTAAAATCTAGAAATGCATTTTCATACAAAAGTTTCTTTCAGTGTATTGAGGAGAATGTTGAGGCTTTCAATAATGCTCTGCCAATGAGTAGTTGGAGAATCTTTCCCAAAGGACTGCCCAGATCTTAGTCCCTTTGTTTTTCTTGGCACCTATATATCCACAATACAGGTTATATACACGGAACAGATTAAAACTTCCTAAAGCCAACATTTTTATGAGGCAATTAATCAACTTTATACAGGGAAAAAGGTATCATGGCCAACAGAAGTTCAGCGACCCCCATGTTGGTAGGATAACCACATGATTGAGTCAAATAGAGTTGATAAATGAAGTTAAAAGTACCTTCATACATAAGGAAAGCAAAGATGCCAACTCCTTCTTCAAGTTGTCTCGAATGGTTCCATATATCTTCTCCACATGGGCTTTGAGCTGCTGCTTGAAAAGCAAAGCTGGGTATTTAGCCTCTACTTGGCATACTGCAGCAGGTGAAGCAACAGGAAGATTGGGCAAAAAAGAGGATGAGCGAAAACCCTGGAATCAAGTTACATCGTCATATTCCATTGATGAAGAAAAGGAGTTGATAATTAAGTTATAATTTTGCATCACAAAAGAAAAGACAGATTAAACAGAATCCAATACCGTGGTCATACTCCCCAAGAGAACTATTGGAGGGCGTGGTTTTCGATGTGGAGTTGCACTACTCACACTTGCACCTTTCAGATTTCTTTGCAGAAAGATTAATAAAGTAGATGTATTTGATAACCAATAAGACATGTGATGATTGTTATCTTGATCCTGACATTAAGAAACGATTTACAAATATAGACTTGCAATATTAGGAAGGAGCACACCAAACCCAATATGAACCAATCAAATAACCGATGGAAGACACAAAAACAGATAACATATACATGCAAATGTATCAGTGGCTCAAAAATGAGAGATAAGAGTAAAATTAGCAGAACACGAATCTCTTAAATTGAATTTCAACAATAAAAAGAACAGAAGATATCAAAAAAAAAGTGCAGCTACCAATTCTTCTACACTAGTGATGATCTGGATAAATCACTAAAAACAATGCCCCATTACATCAAAGTTGGGGAAGGCAGGAGACAAGAAACTGACTGCAGATTCCTGGTCAATTTTCAAAAAGTTTCAATGTATAACTTTAAGTGGTCTACATTCCAAACTTAAGCATTTTATTAGTTTATGAATGAAGATTGCATAGTAATGCCTAGTCTAAAGTCAGTAGGAAATAAAAATAGTTATTGGTATAAAGATATCATCTACTAAACAATGGAACAGAAAAGAAACCACAAATGAGGAGTCTAATACTTCGTAGAAATCCCAGCCGCTAACTCAAGAAGATTGAAAAAGCACCATGGTTATAGCAACTGGAAGCAGTAAATAAATCCTCTATAGGAGGTGAAGGCAGCATAAAATTGAATTAATTACGAGAAAATCGTCAAAGATTGACAAACTCATGCAACAATACAAACACTAACATGTGGAACTCAGATGCCAATAATTCTTTCACTGAGGGCATGCACTACTTTTTTCTTCGACAATAGTTAACCCTCAGATGCATTATTCTTTTGAACGTCCATGCAAGCAATTGGATGCTTAAGGTGTGTTATATATGAAAAAAAAAAAGGTGTTATCTATGAACTTGTGTGAAATATTGTGTAATTTCCTAAGAGTACGAGGAGTGGTATGTAAACCTTCTAGAGTGGTATTTAAATAAATAAAGAAGGAAGATAGGGCTATGGTGATTGAACAACTCCATTTCATTTTCATAAATTTCCCATTTCAGCTTCATAGATTTCATGTCAAAGTGGACAGAAAAATCATTTTTTGATAAGTTTCACATTAATGCCCCTACTCAAGTTACAGGCTCACGTTACTAAGCCCGGCAAAAATCATATAGAAAACATCTACAAACAAAGTAAATCCAGTTACCTCGATGGCAGAGCCAATCATCTGGATGAGACGATCAAATACACTAGTCCTTTCGGCTTCAAAAGATTTCCAGTGGAGAAGACACTTGTAGATTGTAAATGCCGCAACAGGCGTCCCATGGCTGAACCCAATGTTTTTCGTAACACAGCTAATAAGTGCATCAACATTCTCCTATGCAAACGCAAATTTGAAAATATCAAAATTAGTCAACCTACACTCTGAAAAAAAAAGGGATGGGCAGATGAAGAAGATCAAGGAGTTTTTAAGCATATACATGTTGAGATTCAACGAGGGATCTCCTGAAATTGCTACACACACAGACAGATATCTCTTTTACAGTTGTTAGCAAGGCTTGCTCCCGAAGAAGTTTGTTTTCAGATTCAAGCCTACAAATGAAAATAAAAACAAGCACGATGAAAATATTCACAGGACCAATATGCGCACTAGACACAAAATTTTTCACTTTGTTCAATATGTAATATAGATGTATATCCAAATCTATGTCCAATGTTACAAAGAAAGCTAGATCACGACAACCACCTCCGAATGACAGTCTTTAGCTGAACTATTTCCTCCAAAGCTTGCTTCAACAACCTCTGTTGGCTAATTTTGCTTGCCTCATATTTTTTCTCCGTTTCATCAATTTTCATTTCCATTGAACTAACCGTGACCTGGAAAATATCTCAAGAAAGTAATAAAGAAGAAGACGAAACGCAAAAGTACATAGGCAGCATCCTTCAGCAAAATGCAGATCCTACACTTTCAGCCACCTTACCATGAGCATTTCTTTTTCACTAGTAAGCCTTTCTACTGTCCTTTTTGCAGCCTCACGTTCCTTCTCAAACATTGCTTTACTTTCCTTAAGCTGAAGCTCCTTCTCTTGCAAAGCAGACTCTAGTTTTTTGATTTCTTGTGTTTTAGGTTCTTCCATGTCAGCCTACAAATATTGGACATATTAGGAAAAATAAAATATGAGAAACACAATAAAGCTCACAGAGAACCATGGTACAACACAGAGTACTCCGTCAACACCTTCTGTGAATGGTGCGACCTAGATGACACCAACCCATTGGACCAGTCGCACAGCCGCAGAGATGTGGGTGTGAGACAGTGCACCCAACCCCAGGGAAAAATTCAGGACCCAGGAAAAAAAAAAAAAAAAAAAAGAGCCCAGAAAGCTCTGATACCAGTTGAAGAGAAGAATGAAAATTTAGGAGAAGTTTCATTCAATGATGCCCACTCCATATGTTTACATGGGTTTAAATAGGGAGAGAAAACAAATTTATTACGGAAAGACAATATTAGGAGATTACAACAGAAATAAATAAGATAAAATAAGGGAAAATAATAAAATTGGAACTAGAATAAAATCAGTAGTTTTCATCTTCAACATAAGCCTCTGCAGTTCTTTTCGAGCAACTCTTCCGCTCCCTGGACACTGTGCCGTGCTTGCTGCTTTCTTTATCTTCCTATAATGTAGCCGTGCCAAGTACTTGCGACACTGGCTCTGCAGTACAGAACCAAAAGTATTCCTAGTTTGCGAGGGGGAAATAATATATGAAACTGAAAGAATTTCAGTTACACAGAGCAAAACAGCCAAGGTATGACAATTGTGTGAACAGCTCTTTCAGAGATGTTTAAAGTCATAGCATGAGGTTGATATTTCAAGAAAACATTTCAAATTTGAACAAAAAGAATAAATAAAAAATATGCTTAAGAACCTTTTAAAACCAGCGATCCATTTTGTTAAAAAAATATATCACCTGAAGAATAATTGCAGATCTAGTCTGCCTTCTGAAGCGTAGCTCAATACGAGCAGCCATTCCATGCATTCCTGTCTGAATAGAAACAGCAAAGGAATGCAATTCTTTGTAAGCTTTACTAGCAAGATACATCTTCAAGTCTCTCTGGATCATCAGAGAAAAAGCTTCTCTTCGCATGCCCTCGTAAATTTGCCGAGTAAGTTGTCCTGTAATCAGCATAGACAAAAGCTAACGAGAAGTATGTACAAGTCTCAATCTCTCAGCAGATAAGAGTACAAATTATAACCTAAAATATCAGGATGTCCAAAGACATCGATCAAGAACAAAATTTAAATACCTCTGCATGCAGCTTGAATTTGTATAACAGACTGAAGGAGCAAGACAAAACTTTTATGGGCCAAATAAGAACGGACTTTACTCTGAATAATAATGCTAGCTGATCTTCCTAAGAGGGCATCTAGTTTTTCCATCTGACCAGCCTTGAGGAAAACTTTTGTTTTACCAATCTGTAACAACAATCAGGATCATAAGATCACAAAAGCAATCCACAAACAAATGTATAGCGCATGTGATGAATCGGCATAAGAATCTCACTAGAAATAAAAAAACAAGCATTTTTTTTTTATTCTTTTCTTTTCTAGGATGAACAAACGGCAACCTTCCACATTCCTCAGACTCACAAGATAAAAGAGGACACATGACAAAAGGAAGATATATATATTAAGGAAAATTTATTTGGTCATCCATGCTAAATCAGATTGTTGTTGGATTTTCTTCTTCCTGGAAATCCTTTAAGTTTGCTAACCCATAGATTGTAGTGCAAGCCTTTTTCTTGTCCCTCTGTTGTGAGGAATCTCCTATACTCTTTTGATTCTCCCAATTCTTTCTCACATAGTTCTATATTAAAAAGAAACACAAAAAATTAGTGTATGTTGGAAAATATCAGAAATGGTCTATTACTCACGTGATCCAGGAAAAGCATCAGCATTATACTTTTGCAATTTTCTTGTGACAAGCAAAACTATCGGGCATAGACTATAATGATGTTAATGCGTCTGTTCTCCAAAACTTATGAGTTATGACCATATTAAATTAGGAGAAAATGTACAGCTAGTTAGAGAAATAGAATTATGATAGAATTTCATTCTGTGAAGAATATCTGATGATCATCAAATAATTACCTGATAGCCTTCAAGTCCCACCTTCTCTAGAAGCCTCTTGCAAGCAATGCCCTCATCAGAACTGATACTATATTATTATAGAAATATGTCAACACATTTAATGGTTAGGCAAAACATCTGACAGCAAAAGAAAAACAATCAAAATACCTCCCATCCTTAACTTCAGGTGCAAGGAGGCCAAATCTGTCTACAAATTCAGCAAAGGGTTTTCTACTGGGAAATCCAGCACAACCTATCCTAATTGCCTCCATGACTCCCTGAAATGAGACACATAAAATATACATAAACTCGAATAAAATGCAGTAAACTTTAATTACCACACCAACAAAATTCAGAAATCAATACCAAAAACTTACCCCACAACGTAGTTGTTGGACAACATTTTTATTCCCAAAGACCAATGGATTAAGATGATTATAGGGTTTTATACAATGAATGTAATGCGGCTCAGTCGAGCTGAGAGTTCCAAGCAACGCTTGCAATTGTTTCTGCATAAAGTAAAAAAGAGTATTTCACAACCTATCAATCAGAAGAAAGAAGCTGATTTTTTTTGCACATAAACGAAGAGGAAAACTATCAAACCTTAAACAGTGAACCAATTGAAGAGGCCTTTGATATGGATGAATCCTCAGCTGAAGGCAGAAATAAACCCGCCACAAAGGAGCATCTGGAAGCACTCAAGAGCGCCTGATGTTCAGCAACAACATGGTCTTTGTTCTTGTCCAGGAACAGTTTTGTTTGATAAGTGACCTGAAAATCATATCAAAGTTTTCAGTGCATGTATTTTTTATAATTACTTCTTGCTTCTTAGGTCTGAATTCAATGACCAACACACTTATCAAAAAAAAAAAAAAATCTATGACCTAAACATCACTACAAAGAACAATGCATACAAGCACACTTACGTAGCCAGTGTAATGGCAAATTGTGAAGTCACTACCCAATAATTTTGGCGCGCTGAAGCGTTTATGGTTTTTGAATATTTTATATAGCTCTTGGGCAAATGTTTCATGTGTTGTTTTCGGAAGCATACTGCAGAACACACAACTCAGCTATCTCACAACCAAACAGTGTATTCAATGAAACTTTTATGATGTGATATAGAGCAATTAAAGCAATATACTACATAGTGCATACTTACCAAGCTTGGTCCAGAAGAGCAATAATGCCACCCGGATTCTGAAAATCCATTAATGAACATATAAAAAATCAAAAGTACAAGACATGAATAAAATGAAAACTAAAGACAGACAGCAGCACAGAGAGAGAGAGAGAGAGAGAGAGAGAGAGAGAGAGTCAAATTTTAAATCTACACCCCATGACCACAATGATTTCATCGTTAAGTTAATTTGTTTAACTTAAATCAGCACGTAAAGCTAGTTTTATTTCTTTCTTTTTTTTCTTTTTTTTTTTTTTTTCTCTTTTTTGTTTTCATAAAGTATTAATTCATAAGAAAAGTTCAAAAGGGGCACAACCCTAGTACGTGGGAGCATACAAGAGAAACACCAACACCTAAAGAGAGTTATGCTTTATGGAACAAAATCCAATAGAAAGCTAAGCAAAACACTATGCATGTTAGACACACAAACCTTTTCAATGAGATCAATAATATCTTGATTATCAACAAAATCAATGCAACTCCAATCAATTTCTTCTTTTGTATATTCTTCTTGCTCCATTTTGAAAAATTGCTGCCAACAAGATATATGTATATACATTTGTGCATTACAAACATATTCAATACATATAGCATGAACAATTGCGAAGAACAAAGAAAATACAGAAATTCTTCACAGAAAACCTGATTGAAATGTCGCTGAAGCTTCTCGTTTGCGAGATTGATGCATAGTTGCTCAAAACTGCCAAAAAAAAAAAAACTATGCATGAGATAAAAAGTACAACAACATCTAAAGCAACACTCATAAATCCAGCTTCAACAAAAATTCCATATATGCAAGTTTATTAAGGAAATTAATGCAGGAAGTATTTTGATAGCTATACTTCCTACAATACATTAATTTTAGATCAATTTGACATTCTTCTTAGTCGAAAAGTAAATAACTCACAATTTGCACAATAATAAGACTAAAATATATGCAAGTTTTCCTTTTTCTGTCATCTAAAGAACCACACATTCACAAAACATCAGGACTGGACAATAAGCACCAAAAAGAAACTTCTGCTGCGCCTCTATTGCTAGCGATTCCTGGAAGTTAGAACAAATTCACAGAAGAAGATTTGAAATCATAATTATTAACAAGCAGAATACATGCCGTATGGGCAGAAGTAGACACTAGAATGTTCAACTAGACAAGAGGAAATTGCTCTTTTAAAGCTCCAATGACATTTAGAATTTACTGAAACTAATCTATATATGTCAACGTAAAAAGATAAGGCATAC